>NC_086444.1:351089358-351279358 GCF_028390025.1 Pseudophryne corroboree
CAACTACATGATACAATAAAGTGTCAGCATATTAACTTTATAGCGCTTCAGTCCTAATAACAAAGGAAACTTTATTACAACTTTATGACTCATTAAGGCTAAGGGGGTATCCAATTAGAGGCGATCCATTTTTGGCGCATCTTAACAGCCTGATATCATGATTTTTGATCAATGGTCATTATTACAGTATCCAATTAGAGGCCAAAAATGTACCCACAATCATGCGATAACAGATGGGAACCGGGATAAGCTCCTGATCCCATGTGTTACCGCAGCTCCGGTGAACAGTTATCACAGATTATACTTTGGGGGCCTGAGGCACCTGAAGCTTAATCCCTGATAAATGCCATCATCGGGGGGAGGAGCGCGCCGCATCAGGGTAAATAGGATAGCGGGTAATTGGTTATACCCCCTTAAGCACAAGAAAAAGCAGGAAGTGCAGGACTTTGTGCGAGAGATGCATTTAGGTAGGTAGCTAAATGCAGATCTCCTACTATGAGGATTTAGTGGAAAAGTGATTGACAGGAAGTGACCATTTGGAGATGATAATGGGGAGTGGTTGAAAAAATTCAGACATGTCATGGCCGCTTTTGGGGTGTATATCTGCTGCCAGCTTGGCTTGTATGTACAAAACATGGCGACTGCATCACTATTGGCATGTCCAGTCTGCGTAGCCATAGGCCAACCCTTAGACCCGATGTTCCTCACTTTTGCATATAAGCTGTAAATGTTTACGCAATTGCGAATGAATGTGCAATCATTCCGGTGGGTGTCTCTTTTCATTTTTGAGTGACCGCTTCACTTGCTAATATCAACAGTCGTGAAGTAGAAAAAATCGCACATGCTAAAGCATTCGCGTATAAATATGAAAAAGTCACAAAGTGTCTAGCTCATTATGTAAGTGTAAAAAGAAATAAATAATATGAATATAAAAATGTTACAAATTACTCCCTGCACCCCACCCTGTATTACTGCTTTTGATTTGTTTTGCAACATAGATCTCCCTCTCCTATTTATATTTTGACGTTGTTATCTTTTTACTATGCCTCTGTGCTATTGGTGCAGATAATGTCATATCTTCTGTGATTCTTTCATTATGTATTGTGTGATGCAGTACTATAACAACATGGGGACGCGCAAGTCGCCTGATGCAGAAACCAGGACGCGCAAAGCGGTACATGCGCAAAGTACCGATAATCGGTGCTTTGCGGCATAAGTAGCAACAACAATAATTTAGATTTAGGTGAGTTATATTGTTTCTGTGCAGGGTAAATACTGACTGCTTTATTTTTACACTGCAATTTAGATTTCAGTTCAAACACACCCCGCCCAAATCTAGCTCTCTCTGCACATGTTATATTTGCCTCACCTGCAGTGCACATGGTTTTGCCAATTAGAGAACATTTTTGCTGCTGCGATCAGGTCTGAATTAGGTCCTATGTCATACCTCCCAACTGTCCCGAATACAGCCAGGCAGTCCCGCTATTCGGACACTGTCCATGTACAGCAGTGTCACGTGGGCGGGGGGCAGTTGGGAGGTCCTTTGATCACCTGCTGCTCACTCTGCAAAGCAGTGAGTGATCTCTGAATAGATTCTGTGTGCATCTATAAAATATTACACGTACAGTGAACTGGAGCACAATATAACACATGCCCATCCATATAGATGTGGCTTTTGATCTAGAATAAACAATTAACCTATGGTGGAAAATGATTTGGGGGTGCTCATAGATAATAGGCTTAATAACAGTACACAATATCAAAATGCAGCAAAAAAGGTAAGTAAAGTGCTTGCGTGCATAAAACGGGGCATTGAGACAAGGGACGAGGATGTAATCCTGCCACTGTACAAATCATTGGTACGTCCACATCTTGAATATTGTGTTCAGTTTTGGGCACCATATTATAAAAAAGATATCGGGGAACTAGAAAGTGTTCAAAGGCGAGCTACTAAATTGATTAAAGGGTTAGAGACACTAGAGTACGAGGAAACGCTTTCTACTGTAGGTTAAATATGTATACACTAGAAAAGAGGCGTCTAAGAGGAGACATTATTAATATCTTTAAATTTGTAAAGGGTCATTACAAGGCGTTAGCAGGGGATTTGTTTTTTTAAAAGAACTCTGTATAGGACACATGGGCACTCACTGAGGCTAGAGGAGAGAAAATTCTGTACACAACGTAGGAAAGGGTTCTTCACGGTAAGAGTAATAAAGATTTGGAACTCACTGCCAGAGGAGGTAATAACGGCAGACTCTGTAAATGCATTTAATAATTGACTGGACACATTTTTAACTGGAAAAAGTATCCAGGGTTATAGCATTTAACATAGTGACATTAATAGCTGGGAGTGGTAAGAATCATAGTTGTCAATTGGTACTAAACCATTACTTCAGCAGGTGCATTATAATATGAACAGCTTAACACAGAATACAGGTTGAACCCGATGGGCATTTTGCCTCTTTTCAACCTCACTAACTATGTAACTATATAAGTTAAGTCTGGGACCTATGAATACTATTTGGTATGATCACTTTATTTTTAAATATGGATTTTAGGAATGCACTAAATGCTTTTAGATTGTGTTGAGGCATGGAACTCATTTGGACCACATTTTTGTAGCCACTCTTATACTAGATTCAATCTAAAAACACCAGAGGATGATTTTATAGCTTGTGGAACACAGACTTCCTACTTCCAGTATAGCGCTGGAACGCATACCAGAAGTTCTGTACATATCCATCAGGAGTGCTTCCAAACACTATAGGCCACTTCCACGCAGCCCCAGTAACAATAACACATGCTGTATGCTATTGCTGGTACTCAAGTTGCCATAGCAATGCATGTGCAGATTAAATAAATGGAAGTGTTTCAATTTGCGCTAAAGTTTTTCTCTTCCAATGCGAGGTACTTTTTAACGTTTTTTTAATTATATCGGAGACAGTAGGACTATACCAATGTAAGAATGTATTGAGTTTAGTATTATATATACCACCCAGTGGTTTTGCTACTATGTCCCAATTGACAGGGTATAAATATCTTTAGGTTGAACTGTGAACATCATCACTTTGATAAAGACTGGGATAGTTGAAATGCATTGGTAGTGTGTGCTGTTTGGACCATCAGCCATTTACCAGTGACCTGACCATACGGTGAGAATTTTGAGGCCCCTTGCTTCTCACTTTGTCAGTGGTAGTGGAGTTTATTCAATATGCTTTGTTTTACTTTGGTTTAGACTTTGTAAGGATGCTTTTTTATAACTTTCGGAGTTGGGTTTGGAGTATATTCCCATACCCTCCAACACTGCTGTGCCGAAAGCCAGTACAAAATTGTGAAAAGGGGGCATGGCCCCGCAACGCTCCCATAGGAATAAATAGGATTGGGAGATGCCAAAACCGGGTACAAAGCCCTTTTTGGCTGTTACAGACCATTAACAAAAAACAGTACTGAACCGGCCAAAAAGGTACAGTCGTAGGGTATGTATTCCTGTGAGAAGATCCAAGATAATCAAAGAGACAGCTACGAGAATTTACGAGATCTGTTATATGTGTCTTTCATATAACAGATCTCGTATATTCTCGTAGCCGTTCTTTTGATTATCTTGGATCTTCTCACAGCATACCTGTAAGCGTTACATTCCGAGGGCATCCTGAACGTGATGTATAAAGCTATCATTTCTGAGGAACACACACAAGGGATTTGAGGACTAAAGATACCTTTATATGTACGGAATATACATACTGAGGTAAGCATTGATGTGAGCATCATAGAGATCATGCTTTTATTGTCACGTGATGGTTTATCGACACAGTAGAAATCCTTTGTGCAGTCTAAAATGTGGGCCTATTTATAGTTCTTTGTTATACAGCATCTCCCTTTGAACATACTACGCTATAGGCTTTTTTTCTTTTGTCCTTCTTTTTATAAAATAAATGTCTGGTAGGAAATATCTGGAGTATTGCACCAGAAGAACCAGGTGAATTTAAAGATTTGTGTGTCCTGGTGATCCTTTGATAAAACTAGGACTTTAAATAAGTATTTTATCCCCACAGTGGAGTGCGTCATTTCCATTTATGGTTTTACTTCCCTATGAATCGATTTCTTGAAAGCCACAGTCTCTACACACACATGCATGGATGACATTAGTAACCCACTGTATATTTAGTTATGAAATCATCTGCTTTGTATTCCACAATAAAATGCCTTATCAATGCAACAAAATCATCTGAACTGTTTTGTTTCTTATCACTTATCTGTTTCATTCTTTCATAGGTGGCCTCTTCCTGTGGCTGTAGACTCCCGCACCCTGACATCACAGGCAGCACATAATGCAACATTTCCTGTTACCACTGCAGCTTTCGGTAAGTGCAAGGGCATGCACACTTTCAGACACCAGCTTCGCAGTCTTTACACTACTGCCCCACAATTGACCGTTGTCACCACCGATGGTATAAACTTAGTAAAAGTGAACTTTTTTTTTACCACTGTTTCAAGATACCTGCACAATTCTGTTGTTTCCTTAGCATGGCTATTAGCATTCTCTCTAGCATAGTGCAAGGTGAAAGACAAGCGTTTGTATCTTCATTGAGACTGGTTACTGCTGTGTGTCTCTGAATCCCATGCTGTTTTGGCTCAGATTCTGAATACAGAAGCCATTAAATGTGTTGGGACCTGAATGCATGATACTTGGCATGGAACTGATGTAGAATAGTCCCCAATGAAATAAATAAAATAAAAGACTATGTCAGGGTGATATTATGCAACAAAAGTCTTCATTTTGCAAGTCAATTAAAACAAAATAATGACACAAGTTATTTAACATTCAGTTTGCCTACTACAAAGCAGTCCCCAGAGTCTGCTGCATTCCAACGGTTAGCACAAATCTCAGCTAAATCACAATTGTAGAAATTAGATCGTTTTCAAAATCCTCTGCCACATTCTCATATTGATGATGCACCATAACATTTTTACTTAGTATGTTGATAACAGACTTGTCCAAGACAATATTTTAGGTTAGCATGACCTTCAGCAATACCTATTCAGTTATGGTTGCTGGACCCTGGTTTGGCCTCTGTAACTGTAACAGAATGTCTGATAGCAGTTACAAATGTAAATGTGCCAATGTACACCTGCATAATTAATGACTGATAGTCTTTCGGCTTGTTAACCTTCCTCGTGGCTTGAATACAGTAAAGCGAAATCCAAAGTTCTGTGCGATGATGACAGCACTATGTTTCCTTTATCTTTTTCTTATTAATAACCAGAGGCAGTAAGTTTTAATAACTCATAATATGTAATAAACTATTATCCTTTTCCTAACTAAAGTCTGTGTTCATTTTGCACCTCGTGTCGGTATGGGAAAAATGACATATCAAACAGACTGGCACTGATTTTTATGTTTTGGGGTTTGTTTGTTTGTTTGTTTGTTTGTTTGTTTTGTTTTTGCAATGTTGTCTTTCTTTTATTGTATTGCTGTTTTTGCAGTAGTGTGCAAAGGGGGGTTTTGCACATGCTGATATTAAAATATTTGAATGTACAGAATATAGGGAAATAAGTTGCAGAAAGATTTAAAAAATGCAAGTAAAAAAGCACATGTGGAAATAAGAAATGATTGAGGGCCTGATTGTTATATGTTCGCTAGAAGCAGGGCCGATGTGTGCTTGTACGCTCAGCTGTGCTAAAATATGCAACAGCCCCAGGATGCATCTTACAGTAAGTGTTGGCTTCTGTTATCTGATGCCTGCGTCAGAAGACCGTATCAGATCATCATGCTGCGGATTTTGGGGCACTCTGAGCAACATCACAGAGCAGGATCTCCACATGTGTAGTTCTGCTCTTGTGCATGTGCAGATCTAAAAACATCGGAGGTTGGTGTAAATATCAAATTTATGTAAATCACTGAATCAGGCCCTGAGAGCTCTATTTAGTAAAAATTAGAAAGGAGCGGGTTTGGATTTATTCAGTTCTTAACGCCAGAATTAACTCAAGTTCTGATTTTCCGGATTCTTCTCAGTGGCTAACCAAAACATGTGACATGCGAGAGCCAATAAGAAGATCCGGGTAAATCCGAACCTGCTCATCTCTAGTAAAAATGTGATAATCAGTTTAAAATAATCTACATTTCTCTTACGTCCTAGAGGATGCTGGGGTCCACATTAGTACCATGGGGGGGGGGGTATAGACGGGTCTACTAGGAGCCACTGGCACTTTAAGAGTTTATGAGTGTGGGCTGGCTCCTCCCTCTATGCCCCTCCTACCAGACTCGGTTTAGAAAATGTGCCCGGAGGAGCCGGTCATAGCTAGGGGAGCTCTACAGAGTTTTTTTTTAACTTTAAACTTTGTGGAACTAAGGGGGGGAGTAGTGTCTGCCCTGAGGGGTCTGAGCCACTATCTCTGCTGACAGGACATTGAGCTCCTGAGGGGATCGAACGTTCCCCGCCACAGGGGATTGCTCACTCCCGTAGCATGCCACCACCCCCTTACAGGGCCAGAAGATCAGTGGCGAGTTAGTCACCGCCCCCCCTGGCAAGCGGGGAGCCTGTGTGAAGATGGTGGCAACAGGGTATGGAGCGCAGTACTAACTGCACTCCGGGGCTCAGCAGCACATAGTGCGGCGCTGTGAGGGGCACCCTGAGCCTGCGCCTACACCCTATACTGACCAACAAGCCTGTCAGGGTCCCAGGATCACTGCCAGCACTTTTCCTCAGGCCAGTATAATCTTCAGAAGAGTGGGAAGCAGCAACATGAAAGGGGGTTGGGGCTTCTCCTCAGAGCGGACCCAGCAGCGTTCAGCGCCATCTTCCTACCTGCAGAAGCACTGACAGGGAGAGCTGTCCCTCCGAGTCAACTCCAGCTATCTTGTACGGTACCAGGGGGTTGTAGAAGGGAGGTGGAGGCTGTGTGAAGTCTGTGTAGTCTATTAAGGTACACAGACAGCGCTGGTAGTTTCATTAGTTCTACCTTAAAAAGCGCTGTGTGTGGGTTGCCTCCAATCTCTGTGTCTCTCTGTGGCATATTTGGGGAGAAACTGTGTCTGACATTTCTGTGTGTGTGTGTGTGTGTGTGTGTGTGTGTGTGTGTGTGTGTTTACTATCTCACATAGCCAGGTCTAGGGACTCTGTGTCATATGCTGCAGAAGAGATTTCCTCTCAGGAGGGATCCATTCCATGTACACAGAATTGTAATGCTTTGTCTCCGATTCCTATTGTTGAAGCTAATACTGAGACTAAAACTCAGGTGTTAAAGAAGTCTATGGCAGTTTGGTCAGGCTCTGTCCCTATTCCTGCAAAAAACCCTAGCATGTTCCCACGGAAATGTGCGCTTGCCCAAATTATGCAAGATGGCACGGATACCAATTCTGATACTTCAGACTGTGATGGGGACGTACTGAGGGGGCGGCATCCCTTGCAAAGGGGGTGCAGCTCATGACTGAGGCCATTAGAGATGTGTTAAACATTAATGACACTACACATGAGCAGGTTGAGGAGGCTTACTTCACTGATAATAGGAAAGACCCGCTAACCTTTCCTGCCTCTAAAGAATTAAATGCTATATTTGAAAAATCCTGGGAAAACCCGGAGAAAAAATTCCAGATCCCAAAGAGTTCTGGTTGCTTTTCCCTTCCCTGAGGAAGATGGGAAAAAATGGGAAAACCCACCAATTGTAAACGCATCTGTCTCCAGACTGTCTAAAAAGGTGGTTTTACCTGTCCCTGGTTCTACCGCAATGAAAGAACTGGCTGATCGTAAGATTGACACTACGCTCAAATCCATTTACACTGCTTCAGGAATGGCCTTAAGGCCCACTATTGCCTGTGCATGGATTTCTAAAGCCACAGTAAAGTGGTCAGGCACATTACTAGAGTATTTGGATGCAATGGATAGCAGTGACATTGAATTGTTTTTACGTTACATACAGGATTCTGCGGGGTTCATGGTGGAATCCATGAAAGACCTGGGTACACTGACTGCATGGATATCCTCCATGTCGGTATCAGCTCGCAGGGGACTCTGGCTACGTCAATATTCTGCAGACGCGGAATCCAGGAGTAGTGTGGAGAACCTACCCTACACAGGTCAGGCTCTATTTGGGGAAGCACTGGATGCGTGGATTTCCACGGCAACCGCAGGTAAGTCACCTTTCCTTCCCTCTGCTACTCCTTCTATGAAGAAACCGTTTCTTCAGCTGTGCAGCAGTCCTTTCGGACCGCTAAGATTAAAAAAAAAAAGCCCAAGCCTTCTACCACTTTCTTTAGAGGTGGTCGGGCAAAATCCAAAAAGCTTGAACCCGCAGGCTCCCAGGACCAGAGACCTGCTTCTGGTTCCTCAAAATCCTCAGCATGACGGTGGACCTCAAAGCCTGGAGGACAGGCTGGTGGGTGCGAGACTCAGACATTTCAGCCACGTCTGGGTGAAATCCGGCCTGGATTCCTGGGTACGGGATATTGTGTCCCAGGGGTACAGACTGGAGTTACAAGAACTCCCGCCTCACCGATTCTTCAATTCAGGCTTGCCAGCTTTGCTGACAAACAGGGCTATCTTATAGGAAGCCATCCTAAAATTGGGAAAATCACAGGTCATTGTCCCATTTCCACCTCATATGCAAAACAAGGGTAATTATTCAAACCTTTTTGTGGTACCGAAACCGGATGGTTCGACCAGACCAATTTGGATATTCAAAATGGAGTCTCTCAGAGCAGTGATTTCATGTCTGGAGGAGGGAGAGTTTCGGATATCAAGGATACGTACCTCCACATTCCGATTTGTGGCACTACCATTCGGCCTCTCCACAGTACCGAGGGTGTTCACCAAGGTGATGGCAGAGATGATGGCTGTCTTCCACATACAGGGGGTGAACATAATCCCATATCTGGATGATCTGCTGATAAAGGCAGGGAGAGGTTGTTGCAGTCCATTGTTCTCACGACTCATATGCTTAGGGAACACGGTTGGATCCTGATTTTTCCAAAATCACATTTGGAGCCGACCAGGTATCACGGACCTGGTTTGGGAGTGTTGTGGACTAGGGGTCTCTTCCGGTGACCGGGAAGAGGAACCGCAACTGGGCCGCAGCAGAGATGGCCGAATGTAAGTTTTCCTCATGCAGGATCAGGTCGGCAAACAGGAGGCACACGTGGACGCTGAAGGTCTCCTGAAAGACAGAACTTGAAAGGTGCTGGTGAATCAGAGAAGAATACCAGGTGCTGGAGGCACAACTGCGCTAACGTGCGCTGGGGCTTGGAGACACTGAAGTGTTTGTAGGCGCTGAAGTGCTTGGAGGCACTGAGGTGCAGGGAGGTGCTGAAGTGCTTGGAGGCGCTGAGGCGCTTGGAGTCACTGAGGTACTTGGAGGCGCTAAGAGGCGCTGAGGCGCGTGGAGACACCGAGGAGCTTGGAGGCGCTAAGGCGCTTGGAGGCACTGTGGTGCTTGAGGCACGGAGGTGCTTGGAGGCACGGAGGTGCTTGGAGGCACGGAGGTGCTGGGAGGCACGGAGGTGCTGGGAGGCACGGAGATGCTGGGAGGCACGGAGGTGCTTGGAGGCACGGAGATGCTTGGAGGCACGGAGGTGCTCGGAGGCATGGAGATGCTCGGAGGCACGGAGGTGCTTGGAGGCATGGAGGTGCTTGGAGGCACGGAGATGCTCGGAGGCACGGAAGTCTGGCGATCACCACTCCTGGGGAACTAATGATACTCAGGCACTGATGCAGTGCCTGGTGCCTGAATTTATACTTCCCACCACCAGCTGGTTGGTGGGAAGTGCCTGATGACGTCACCCGCCCAGACGCCGGGCCGAGCGACGGGAGCCGCCAGCGAGGACGGCCGCAGAGAGGACCAGCGCGCCCGGAGAGGTAAGTAAGGGGCCTGGGGCGGCGGCGTGACACCAGGAGGTTGTCTTTTCTGGGAATGATCCTCGACACAGAAGTGCAGAGGGTGTGTCTTCCAGGGGAAAAAGCGTTGGTGATACAAACAATGGTCCGGGATGTCCTGAAGCCAGCCCGGGTTTCGGTTCATCAGTGCATTCGCCTTCTGGGGAAAATGGTGGCCCCTTACGAGGCTCTACAGTACGGAAGGTTTCATGCTCGGCCCTTCCAACTGGATCTCCCGGACAAGTGGTCGGGATCTCATCTACACATGCACCAGAGAATACGTCTGTCACCAAAAGCCAGGAATTCACTCGTCTGGTGGCTGCAACTACCTCACCTTCTGGAGGGCTGCAGGTTTGGGATTCATGATTGGATCCTTCTAACTACGGATGCAAGTCTCCGGGGCTGGGGCGCAGTCACTCAGAGGGAAACCTTCCAAGGAAGGTGTTCAAGCCTGGAATCCAGCCTACCAATAAACATTCTGGAACGAAGAGCCGTCTACAACGGTCTTCTCCAAGTGGCCCATCTTCTGCGAGGTCGAGCTATTCAAGTGCAGTCAGACAATGTAACGACAGTGGCTTACATAAACCGACAGGGCGGAACGAAGAGCAGAGCTGCAATGTCGGATGTAAAGAGACTCATACTCTGGGCAGAAAAACACGCATTGGCGCTGTCAGCAATCTTCATTCCGGGAGTAGACAACTGGGAAGCGGACTTCCTCAGCAGACACGATCTCCATCCATGAGAGTGGGGACTCCATCCGGAGGTGTTCACGGAGGTAACAGATCTTTGGGGTGTACCTCAAATAGACATGATGGCCTCTCGTCTCAACAAGAAGCTCCGGCGGTATTGTTCCAGGTCGAGGGACGCGCAAGCTGTGGCGGTGTACGCTCTAGTGACTCCGTGGGTGTTCCAGTTGGTGTACGTGTTTCCTCCACTTCCACTCTTTCCAAGAGTTCTAAAGCTCCTAAGAAGAACAAGAGTTCAGGCGATCCTCATTGCTCCGGACTGGCCAAGAAGGGCTTGGTATCAAATCTTCTGGATTTACTGGTAGAAGAGCCGAGACCTCCTCCTCTTCGGGAGGACCTGCTGCAGCAGGGGCCATTCGCTTATCAAGACTTACCGCGGCATGGATATTTAATGGCAGATATTAGCTCGAGGGGCATTCCGAACAAGGTTATTCCTACCCTGATACAGGCTAGGAAAGGAGTAACGTCTAAACATTACCATCGTATTTGGAGAAAATATGTATCTTGGTGTGAGTCCAAGAAGTTTCCTACGGTGGAGTTTCAACTGGGACGGTTTTTCCTCTTCCTGCAAGCAGGTGTGGATATGGGCCTGAGGTTGGGATCTGTAAAGGTCAAGATTTCGGCCCTATCCATTTTCTTCCAGAAACAGTTGGCTTCCCTCCCGGAGGTTCAGACCTTTTTGAAAGGCCTCCCTTTGTGCTGCCTACGGCACCATGGGATCTTAACGTGGTGCTGCAGTTTCTCCAACTGATTGGTCTGAGCCTCTACAGGAGGCTGAGGTCAAGTTTCTCACATGGAAGGCTGTCACGGCCTTAGCTACTGCTAGACGTGTGTCGGCCAGCCCACACTCTCAAACTCTTAAAGTGCCAGTGGCTCCTAGTGGACCCGTCTTTATATGCAACTTATCCCACTTAAATGCTTCTAAAGCTGGGTATACACTAGACAATATGCTCCATGAGCGATATCACAGTGTTTCTCTATGAACTTCCCAGCTGAACGAGGTAGTGCGTACACAGTAGACGATACCGCTAACAATATCGTTCAGTAATGTCAACCTACCTCCGTCCTGTACATGCATTGTCAGCAACATAGTCAAATTGATCTACATGTACAGATGACAGAGGACCTCTATCGACCCGCAGGAGCGCGCATCGTAAATGTGCGTACACACTGGGTGATATTACAACCGATATCGCTCAAAAGGGTGAAAATTATTGTTATAGTTGAAAATATTGCGTAGTGTGTACCCAGCTTAGGACACATTGCTATGCGAATAGGACACAAAAGCAGCTAATGCTGATTAAAATGATATGTGGCATGAGTATATTCTGTGTGTGACTGCAGCTGTATCTGCATACAAAATGCTGTATTACAGTGTTTTCCTGGAAATCACACAGAATATAGTCAGAAACTATGCATGCCGCATATGATTTTAATCAGCATAAGCTTCTTGTTCATCCTAGTCACGCAGCGATACAAATAAGATGCATTTTTGGCATAAAAAGATGCACAATGTTAGCAGAGCTGCCAGCTGACTCAAGCCAGGTATCTCCTGTTGCAAGATGTATGAGGACATATCTGTATCTCATTGTATGTTATTTATTTGTGTCATGACTCCTAAAGTTGATACCAACCTCTTCCACCAATTTGTATGGAGATTATTTACGTTATTGGATATCATTCCGAGAAAACAGGTAGCAGCATACGGGATGTAGTCACAATGCCGGCTTTCGGGATCCCGACGGTCAGGATACCGACGCCGGAATCCCGACAGCTGACATTTTACCGGCAGCCGGAATACGACACCAGCCCGTAATTCCCACTCACTTGGTTTACTTGACACCGGGGCCCGATATGTGGCGAGCGCACTCGCTGCCGGTATTCTGGTAGATGGGAGGCCACTTCCCATCATCACCTTAAACTTTGCTTTAGAGCAGGGCTGGCCAAACCGGTCCTCGAGATCTACCAACAGTTCATGTTTTCCAGGCCTCCTGGAGATCTGTAGAATTGTCAGTTAGAAATGAATGCAGCACATCTTCATTAGTAATGACTACACCTGTGCACCAGCTAGGTGGTCTGGAAAATGTGTACTGTTGGTAGATCTCGAGGACTGGTTTGGCCAGCCCTGCTTTAGAGTCTTATAATATAGCAGTTACACTCAAGAGAGGAGGATTAATATTCATTGTTACTGCATTTGTATACTTAAATATGTATTATATAGCAAGCATCTTTGAGAATTCTTGGATTTTGCACAATTTTGTTTACTCTCCCTGCTATTCTAAAGGGTGTTAGGTCCCAGCAGCTGCAGTTATCTTACCTGCTCGCTAGTCACCCCCGTTGCGAACAGGCTTTGGGGCTCC
This sequence comes from Pseudophryne corroboree, assembly GCF_028390025.1. NCBI lineage: Eukaryota > Metazoa > Chordata > Amphibia > Anura > Myobatrachidae > Pseudophryne > Pseudophryne corroboree. Next base: position 351,102,331 of record NC_086444.1, read on the forward strand.
CTTGTCTGTAAAGTGGCTTCTCACTGTCCCTGTGCTCTGCAGGGTTACCTACTATGATTCCCTATGGAGTGTTCCCACCAGTTCCGTCCGGTGAGCGCAGCCATCTTGGAAGAGGTCATCTGATTGGTAGTCAGCCAAAGGAGTAACAATTTCCAGTCATCTGCTCAGTCCATCCAATCACAGCACAGCAGGGAGTATATAGCGGACTGCTTGAACAGTAACAAGCCACCAGAGCAATATTCCTGATCAACGGCGTAGCTACCATAGGTGCAGGCATGAAGCTGCTATGGGTCCCAGAGCTGAGAGAGGCCCACCTTCCCTGTCAAAGTTACATGTGTTATATACATTTTTGCCATTGAGTGGTACGTAGGGATCCTTTCAAACTTTTTCCTTGGGGCCTGCAATATATCTAGGTAAGCGCCCCTGGACCTGCTCATGTGCACTACACATTGTATGTACCCAGGGACATCGCAGGTGACAGGACACAGCAGGGGGTGGTATCGGCAGATGCCAGCAGTGACAGAGCGCCGGCGGAAGCCATCCTGCATTTGGCAGCATGGCCCTCGCTAGAGATGTCTTTCGTCAGCCCTGCATGCATGCATAGTCAACGACATAGCGGGTACACATTAGACGATGTACACGATACGTCGGTCCGATCTGCTGAATCGGACAATGTGTCATCTAGTGTGTACCCAGATTAACTTTAAATCATACCATGTTTCTTTAAAAATGCCCCCGCCAAGGAGTCCTTCCTTCTTTACATGGGATAAAGAAGTTTCATTATGGCTGGTATAATATCTTACATGCAGATAGTTTCTGTAGATCTGTGTTAAGCTGGGTACTCAACTAAACAATGGTGTGGCAATGCGATGTAACGACTGTATCACCGTACACACTACATGATGCATCGTCCATCGACGAAATACATAGTTACATGCTTCATGTAACAATAGCACATGCAGAGCATCCAATGGGACAATACAGCTATTCGGGGTACTCATTATAAGATGGTTGTTATAATCTGTTGCCGTTCGCAACATTGTCCAATATATTGTATAGTGTGTACCCAGCTAAATTCACAGGGCAAAAATATGTGCGTATCCAATAAATTTTGATTGCACAAATTATAGCCTGTATACTGATCACTGGATAACTGCAGTGAGGCTGCACTGTATGAATCTGGAATTACCTTGAGTGTATTCCTTGCATGCTGTTTGTTTCTGTGGCCTACCATTGATCTTGTAAAGGTGAGGAAATACCAGGCTAATAGCTTGCTGAGTAATGCTAATATACAGTAGTGAGGAGCTGAGTTTGTGAGCGTTGTACTAAAATCCCTGCTCTCTAGTTTATTGACACATGTTCAGTATCCTGCAGATGTTGGTTGTAGGGAGCGATAACATGTGAGCATCTGTTACAAACTTTACATAAGATTAACACCTCAGTCCCCAAGGTACTGATCCCTTTCGTCACATACTTTTGCTGCATCTGATTACTACTTTAATATCTACTCTGGAATATGTATAATATAGAGTGTTTATACACATAGCACAAAACTAAACGTTCTGACTACTGAAAACATACAGTAACTCAGTAATTTGAGCCTACCTTACAATTGGGTGTGGATCATTAGATCAACAGTGTCTAGGTCGACAATGTTTAGGTCGACCACTATAGGTCGACAGTCACGAGGTCGACAGGGTTGAAAGGTCGACAGGGTTGAAAGGTCGACATGTGCTAGGTCGACAGGTCAAAAGGTCGACATGATTTTTTTTTCTTCTTTTTGTGTCGCTTTCTTCGTAGAGTGACCGGGAACCCCAATTAGTGCACCGTGTCCACTGTCCACTTCGCTCGCCATGCTTCGGGCAAGGTGATTACCATTCCAATCGTAGTCCACGTGGATCATTAAGTATAAAAAAGAGAAAAAAAAAGAGAAAAAATGTGAAAAACTCATGTCGACCTTTTGACCTGTCGACCTAGCACATGTCGACCTAGAAACCCTGTCGACCTTCCAACCCTGTCGACCTAGTGACTGTCGACCTATAGTGGTCGACCTAGACAGTGTCGATCTTCAGACCGGATCCCTTACAATTAGCAAGCCAGTGTATGCGTGCTAATATCCAAGCATTGGAAGAATTGTGTCTTGTCGCATTGCCACTTGGAGCAGTTTTTCTCTTTTCAGTTTCATGTCCTAAGCAATATTTTGGCACAGTGAAAAAATATATTTTTCTTTATTCCTATCGTGAGATAAATTTGAAGTGTTCCTATGATGTAGAATTTGTAGACAGATTTTTTTTTTTTACTGCTGAAACATTGCAGTGCAAGTGAAATCCTGCAAATACAATTGAAGGACTTTGGTTTGTTTGTTATTATAATGTATTATTTACAGTTTGATGTCTTTGCGCTTCTTTCCTTTGACTTGCTTCTGTATATATCTGATTTGACACGTGACTTATTTTCTAATGTGCTCTGCATGGGTTGCTGAAGTAAGAGATAACACCAGTGGCTCAGTGGCTAGCTAGTCTGCGGAGCTGCCATTGTAGATTGCAAGATTCCTGTAGCCTGGGTGCAATGGACAGTGGGGTCTATTCAGATTTGGACGCAGCTGCGTATTCGCACGCAGGGGGTCTGCGCATGTGCAGCGCCTATAGTGCGCGATGCTTTACTATGCGGCAACGCGGCCACAAGGTGATTAACAGCAGCGGCTGTTGGGGGGGGCTTCGACCCCTTCGATATTTTGCGGGCATGGTGGGCGGAACGAGGGCATGTCATGATCGTATTTGGGGCGGTTGCGTGATGTCACACCCAGCCGCTCCATGGAAAAAATGGCAGCGGACCGCCTGCCTGCGCAGCCAGACTGCGCAGGAAGGGGTCAACCTCTAATCGATACAATTAAATTCGCAGGGCGCCGACACACATGCTGGGCGGCCTTGCCCTGTGCTAGGTGGCCCCCAGCATGTTAGTAGATAGACGCAGATCGTGCTGCGGGACGCAAGATCTGCGTCCATCTCTGAATAACCCCCTGTAGTTCAAATCTGCTTTATCAACCTGCACTGAATAGCCTATTTATTAAGTACATCCAGGGTTGTTCTTTCCATAAGTGAAGATGAGAACTATGGTGGTCATTCCGAGTTGATCGCTAGCTGCATTCGTTCGCTGTGCAGTGATGATGCAAAAAAATTGTATTTCTGCGCATGCGTATGCGGCGCAATGCACACGCGCCACGTACTATTACAACTAACGATGTAGTTTCACACAGGGTCTAGCGAAGCATTTCAGTCGCACTATTTGTCGCAGAGTGATTGACATGAAGTGGGCGTTTCTGGGTGGCAACTGACCGTTTTCAGGGAGTGGTCGGAAAAACGCAGGCGTGGCTGGGCGAACGTGAAGTGATCGCAAGCGCTGAGTAGGTTTTGACCTACTCTGAAACTGCACAAAAAAACTTTGTAGCCGCTCTGCGATCCTTTCGTTCGCACTTCTGCTAAGCTAAAATTCACTCCCAGTGGGAGGCGGCATAGTGTTTGCACGGCTGCTAAAAACTGCTAGCGAGCGATCAACTCGGAATGACCCCTATGTCTCAGGTGGCATAATTGTGGGAGTGAAGGAGACGAGGATCACACTTCCCAGATCTTCTGTTGCACAAGTACCTGTAGTAATCAGAGGAGGAAAAGCTCCTGCCATCTTTCTGAGGAACAGATTGGCTGACAGTGCAGGCAGGATACATCATTGTCCATCCCTTAATCTCCTTTTGGTCCTGGTCACTGCTGATTTTGTGCTGTGGATAAGCATGCAGTGGCCTTGGTGAGCCTCATATAATATGCACCTGCTGTTCATACTTTTTTTTTAAACAGTTAGGGACCAGAGGAGACGGGTCCCTAGTATAGATTGTATGAGCAGGACCCTTTTTTTGGTGTATTCTTTACATAATGATGCTAACTGTAATTATGTATTCATCAATTCATATACTGTCTGTATTAGTCTGTACTTACATTTCTTGTAGTCAATTTTAATGGCTTTACGGAACCTTTGTGGCAACTTTTAAAATAAAAGATGATAATAATAATAATAATAATACCATTCCATCGTGTATGTCCACTCTCTGTCCTCTTTGTATGTCAATAAAAAGACTGGAATTTATCCCGCACCAGATTATATATGTATATTGCAATATAAGTGATTGATACCAAAAACCAACTAACCATAGATAGATCCTAATGGAAAAAATATCCGTTGTTGGAGGTGCTCCAGGAATTATGTAACAGATACAAAATTATTTGATGTGTAAGGTAGAGCCCACAACACATCAAAGGAAAGAAAATTCCTATAATTTGGAGCACTCTTTTGTGAATTATGTGTATTTCATTATCATGTATTTTATAGTTAAAACGTAACTTTTATTCCTCAATATTCAACTAAAAATTAAGAATAGGGTATACTTAATAATTGATAGATCCCCTTCAGGTCATAGTGATGGACGTGATATTCGTCCTAGTGGTGAGAATATCTTTTTGAAAAAATATTAGGCTATAATATAAAGATTGAATACCTGGCTCTATATCACTCTAAAATGAGAGGTAATTATACCATACATGGCAACATCAATCTGTCTTGTTTTGGGCAGGTAATTCGTTGTTCTGGGCATATATTTAAATGCAGGCAAATATCTTAGCGGAAGAAAAGCGGCATAGCAAATACTATATTGTTAAGCATAATGGGTATATACCCTTGGTTATCTCATCCTACAATATATACATATAATGTTATACTTCCAGGGATGAAAAAAAACAGAACTCCTTATATCTATCACAATATAATAAAAATAAATTTCTGTGCTTATTACATATCCATGACAAAATCTACAGTGCTACAGTAATCATGTATCCTTTCCAAAAACCTGAATACTGATTGTAACAATTGAAGTGTATTGTAACCATTGATCTGATAAACAGGAAATATTCAAGTGCAAACAGATCACATAAACTTGTATTGAGCCATGCATAGAACATAAGTGATTATATAATAAATTGGTTTCACATTTGTCCCATGGGGTCATGCAGAAGATAACCCTATATGTAAATTACAGTCTGCAATCAACATAAAAACCCCTAAACGTATTTAAAGAGGGTGTTGCAGGAATATTGCCAGTTTAATCTAAGAAGGCAAGAATCTGCAACTAAATGTCTTTTGGAGTAATGAACACTTATTCATGATGTGATTTGAAATTGATTAAAATAAGACAGGGGAAAAAAAATTGTATATATATATATATATATATATATATATATATATATAAGTGGGCACTCTAGTCTGCTAATCCCATCTGCTGTCTGCCCTCGTCCATGAGCGGAAGACAGATGAGAGTAGGATAGAGACTGTGCCGTATGAAATGAGAAAGACAGAGGCTAAGACCCCGTCGTGGTGTTAGATGGGTCCTGATGCCAAAAAGGCCTTGCAGGATCCAAATGCGCCACTAGGGCCGGAGCCAGAGTCCGTGGAAAAAAAGACCAATAGAAAGGAAAGGGGGTTCGCCTAATGTAGTTCTACAGCAATATAGCTATATATAATTTATGACTACAAGTATAATTAATATGTTCTTGCTGATACAGACAGCCAAAAAATTAAGAAGCTATTATGTGTACATTGGGGTTAGGCTGTGGTTGCTGCCATATCACAGTAAGTGACCAGCGCCCAGACTATTAAACAACATAAGATTGTTAGGGAATATATTAGGTTGTTTACAAGAAATGTCCACTGGGTGAATAAATCCTGAAAGGCATAGTGGGCACTCTAGTCCGATGACCCCATCTGCTGTCTGACCTCATCGATTGAGCGGAGGACAGATGAGAGTGGGATCACGGTCTGTGCCGTGAGTGGAAAGGAAAGAGGACAGTAGCTCGTACCACCGTAGTGGTGTTAGGCGGACCCTGATGCCCAGAGGCCTTGCAGGGTCCGGATGCGCCACCGATGACCTGGCTGCCGCCCTGAAAAAGAAAAGGAGTGAGAAAAATAAAGGGGAGATACCGTATCTTCTAATCAGCGCCGCTCGACCGCTCAGCCGCTATGTGCCCAGACTGCTTGCCACGGCTTCCCCTGCAGTGGGAAGTCCGAGCGTCAGGCCGTTAATGGACGTACGTTTCACCACCTGGGCTTGCTCACCTAGCAGCCCTGCTTCCAGTGTAATAGGTTGTGGTTTCTAATCCTGGGTGTGATACTTGTAAAATGTGTATATTCAGTATAATAAAGAGGGTGTGATTTGTAAGGTGCAGGGACCAGTGAGGAAGTCGGCAACTGAAAAGACAGCGACAGCTATCAATTAACTTAATTCACTGGTGTCACAGAATGGGAGAGGTGCCCCCTTCAGAGCAGGAGCCCGGCGGCAGATGACTCCGTTGCCTCCCAGAGTTCTGCCTCTGCTCCTGACTCCATTTACATCATTCTTAGCATGTCACTACAGATTTCTCTAACGTCCTAGTGGATGCTGGGGACTCCGTAAGGACCATGAGGAATAGACGGGCTCCGCAGGAGACTGGGCACTCTAAGAAAGATTTAGTACTACTGGTGTGCACTGGCTCCTCCCTCTATGCCCCTCCTCCAGACCTCAGTTAGAATCTGTGCCCGGACAGAGCTGGGTGCATTTTAGTGAACTCTCCTGAGCTTGCTGATAAGAAAGTATTTTAGTTAGGTTTTTTATTTTCAGAGAGCTTCTGCTGGCAACAGACTCTCTGCTACGTGGTACTGAGGGGAGAGAAGCAAACCTACTAACTGCGGCTAGGTTGCGCTTCTTAGGCTACTGGACACCATTAGCTCCAGAGGGATCGAACACAGGAACCTAACCTTGGTCGTCCGTTCCCGGAGCCGCGCCGCCGTCCCCCTCGTAGAGCCAGAAGACAGAAGCCGGCGGGTTGAAGCAAGAAGACGTCAAAATCGTCAGAAGACTTCTGTCTTCATATGAGGTAGCGCACAGCACTGCAGCTGTGCGCCATTGCGCCCACACTAACCCACACACTCCGGTCACTCTAGGGTGCAGGGCGCAGGGGGGGGGCGCCCTGGGCAGCAATTGATTACCTCCTGGCAAAAAGCAGCATATATACAGCTGGGCACTGTAATATGCATGAGCCCCCGCCATTAATTTTACACAAAATCGCGGGACAGAAGCCCGCCGCTGAGGGGGCGGGGCCTTCTTCCTCAGCACTCACCAGCGCCATTTTCTCTCCACAGCTCCGCTGAGAGGAAGCTCCCCAGGCTCTCCCCTGCAGAAGCACGATAGAGAGGGTGAAAAAGAGAGGGGGGGGGCACATAAATTTGGCGTAAAAACAATATATACAGCAGCTACAGGGTTAACACTAAGTTACTGTGTGATTCCTGGGTCATATAGCGCTGGGGTGTGTGCTGGCATACTCTTTCTCTCTCTCTCTCTCTGTCTCTCCAAAGGGCCTTGTGGGGGAACTGTCTTCAAATAGAGCATCCCCTCTGTGTGTGGTGTGTCGGTACGTGTGTGTCGACATGTCTGAGGTAAAAGGCTCCACTAAGGAGGAGATAGAGCAAATATGTGTGTGAGAGGGTGTCTCCATCGACAACGCCGACACCTGTTTGGATATGTGTAAGTGCTAAGGTGAATTTATTGCACAAAAGATTAGAGAACAGACAGGAAATCTACCCATGTCTGTCCCTATGGCACAGAGACCTTCAGAGTCTCACAATGCTCACTATCCAAAATAATAAACACTGATATCGACACAGAGTTTGACTCCAGTGTCGACTACGATAATGCAAAGTTACAGCCAAAATGGCAGAAAAGTATTCAATATATGATTATTGTAATAAAGATGATTTGCATATCACTGATGACTCATGTCCCTGACACAAGGGTACACATGTTAAGGGGAAGGAAGCTGAGGTAAATTTCCCTCCTCTCATGAGGAAAAAGAGCGGGAATCTCCAGACAAGAGACTGCAGCTTCCCACAAAGAATTCTCAGGCAGTATCCTTTCCCCACTAGGGCCAGGATGTGATGGGAATCTTTCCCTAGGGTGTCACGTTTGCCCAGAAGGTAGCCCTAGCTATTCTCAGGGATCCTGCAGATAGCGTGCACATTCTGGTACACTACTCAGACCGGCGATTGTGTCGGCATGGGTTTATAGCGCTGGGGCGGCATGGACAGGTACCTTATCAGCAGAAATTGAGACCCTAGTATGTATATATATATATATATATATATATGTATATAGAGAGATATGTATATATATATATATATTAAAGATGCTGTCTTAAGAGATATATATAATCAAACATGCCCAAAGAGACATGAGTATACTGGGTCCTAGAGTCAAAGCTATGTCGATTTCTGCTTGACGTGTCCTATAGAATATGCAATGGACAGATGATGCCAACTTAAGTGGCATATGGAAGGCTGAGGATTGTGTGGAGAAGGGTTCTTGGACCTGGTCTCCACGGCTATAGCTGGTAATTTGGATATTTTGCCTTATATTCCTGCACAGCCTAGAAAAGCACGTCATTATCAAATGCAGCTTTTCGAACAAAGAAACAAGAAAGGCCGAGATGCGTCTTTTCTTGCCAGAGGCGGGGCCAGAGGAAATAAGCTGCACAACACAGCTAGTTCCCAGGAACAGAAGTCCTCCCCGGCCTCTATGAAAATCCACCGCATGTCGCTGGGGCTCCACAGACGGAGCTAGGCCCGGTGGGGGCACGCTTTCGTAAGTTCTGCAACAAGTGGGTTCACTCCCTGTTAGATCCCTGGGCAATAGATATTGTGTCTCAGGGATACAAGCTGGACTTTGAGAAGATGCCTCCTCACTGACGGGCCTGCCGGCTTCCACCCACGAGAGGGAAACCGGGTTAACTGCAATTCACAAATTGTATCTTCAACAGGTGGTGGTCAAGGTTCCCCTCCTTCGACAAGGAGGGGGTTATTATTCGACCATGTGGTAGTCCCAAAACCAGACGGTTCGGTCAGACCCATATTGAATTAAAATCCCTGAACATATACCTGAAAAGGATCAAGTTCAAGAGGGAATCGCTAAGAGCGGTCGTTACAAGCCTGAAAGTGGGAGATTTTATCGTGACTCGGGACATAAAGGAGGCATACCTTCATGTCCCCATTTATCCACCTCATCAGGCGTACCTCAGAATTGCAGTACGGGATTGTCATTGCCAATTTCAGACGTTGCCGTTTGGTCTCTCCACGGCCCCGAGAATATTCACCAAGGTAATGGAGGAAATGATGGTGCTCCTGCGGAAGCAAGGTGTCACCATTATCACGTACTTGGACGATCTCCTCATAAAAGCGAGATCAAGAGAGCAGTGGCTGAACAGCGTATCACTTTCTCTGGAAGTGTAACGGCAACACGGCTGGATTCTATATATTCCAAAGTCGCAGTTGGTTCCTACAGCTCATCTGCCTCTCCTAGGCATGATCCTTGACACAGACCAGAAAAGGGTTTATCTCCCGATAGAGAGAGCTCAGGAGCTCGTGGCACTGGTCAGGAATCTATTAAAACCAAAACAGGTGTCAGTGCATCACTGCACTCGAGTCCTGGGAAGGATGGTGGCATCATACGAGGCCATTCCTTTCGGCAGGTTCCATGAGAGGACCTTCTAATGGGACTTACTGGACAAGGTGGTCCGGATCACATCTTTAGATGCATCGGTTAATCACCCTATCCCCCGGATCCAGGGTGTCTCTCCAGTGGTGGCTGCAGAGTACTCACCTTCTCGAGGGCCGCAGGTTCGGCATTCAGGACTGGGTCCTGGTGACCACGGATGCAAGCCTCCGAGGGTGGGGGGCAGTCACTCAGGGAAGAAGTTTCCAAGGGCTGTGGTCAAGTCAGGAGACTTGCCTTCACATCAATATCCTGGAGCTAAGGGCCATATACAACGCCCTAAGTCAAGAGGAGACCCTGCTTCGCAACCAATCGGTGCTGATCCAATCAGACAACATCACCGCAGTGGCTCATGTAAACCGCCAAGGCGGTACAAGGAGCAGGGTGGCGATGGCGGAAGCCACCAGAATTCTTCGATGGGCGGAGAATCACGTACGAGCACTGTCAGCAGTGTTCATTCCGGGAGTGGACAACTGGGAAGCAGACTTCCTCAGCAGGCACGACCTCCACCCGGGAGAGGGGGGACTTCATCAAGAAGTCTTCGCGCAGATTGTAGGTCGGTGGGAACTGCCACAGGTGGACATGATGGCATCCCGCCTCAACAAAAAGCTACAAAGGTATTGCGCCAGGTCACCGCCTCAACAAAAAGCTACAGAGGTATTGCGCCAGGTCAAGAGACTCTCAGGCGATAGCTGTAGACGCACTGGTGACACTGTGGATGTTCCAGTCGGTTTATGTGTTTCCTTCTCTTACCCAAGGTGCTGAGAATCATAAGGAAAAGAGGAGTGAGAACAATACTCATTGTTCCGGATTGGCCAAGAAGGACTTGGTATCCAGAGCTGCAAGAAATGCTCACAGAGGACCCATGGCCTCTGCCTCTAGGGCAGGATCTGTTGCAGCAGGGACCTTGTATGTTCCAAGACTTACCGCAGCTGCGTTTGACGGCATGGCGGTTGGACGCCGGATCCTAGTAGAAAAAAGGGATTCCGGATGAGGTTATTCCTACGCTGATAAAGGCTAGCAAGGACGTGACGGCTAAACATTATCACCGTGTACGGCGAAAATATGTTGCTGGGTGTGAGGCCAGGAATGCCTCTACAGAGGAATTCCAGCTGGGCAGTTTCCTTCACTTCCTACAGTCGGGAGTGACTTTGGGCCTAGAATTGGGGTCCATTAAGGTCCAGATTTCGGCCCTATCCATTTTCTTTCATAAAAAACTAGCTTCTCTACCTGAAGTTCAGATGTTTGTAAAGGGAGTGCTGCATATTCAGCCCCCTTTTGTGCCACCAGTGGCACCTTGGGATCTTAACGTGGTGTTGAGTTTCCTGAAATCTCACTGGTTTGAGCCGCTTAAGACCGTGGAGTTAAAATATCTCACGTGGAAAGTGGTCATGCTATTGGCCTTAGCTTTGGCTAGGCGTGTGTCAGAATTGGCGGCTTTGTCATGTAAAAGCCCTTATCTGGGACAGGGCAGAATTACGGACTCGTCCGCAATTTCTGCCAAAGGTTGTGTCATCTTTTCATTTGAACCAACCTATTGTGGTGCCTGCGGCTACTCGTGACTTGGAGGATTCCAAGTTACTAGATGTAGTCAGGGCTTTGAAGATTTATGTAGCCAGAACGGCTGGAGTCAGGAAAACTGACTCGCTGTTTATCCTGTATGCATCCAACAAGCTGGGTGCTCCTGCTTCAAAGCAAACTATTGCTCGCTGGATCTGTAACACGATTCAGCAGGCTCATTCTGCGGCTGGCTTGCCGCCTTCAAAATCAGTAAAAGCCCATTCCACAAGGAAGGTGGGCTCTTCTTGGGCGGCTGCCCGAGGGGTCTCGGCATTACAGCTTTGCCGAGCAGCTACTTGGTCGGGTTCAAACACTTTTGCAAAGTTCTACAAGTTTGATACCCTGGCTGAGGAGGAACTTGTGTTTGCTCATTCGGTGCTGCAGAGTCATCTGCACTCTCCCGCCCGTTTGGGAGCTTTGGTATAATCCCCATGGTCCTTACGGAGTCCCCAGCATCCACTAGGACGTTAGAGAAAATAAGATTTTACTCACCGGTAAATCTATTTCTCGTAGTCCGTAGTGGATGCTGGGCACCCGTCCCAAGTGCGGACTTCTTCTGCAATACTTGTATATAGTTATTGCTTAAATAAGGGTTATGTTATGGTTGCATCAGGTTTGTCTGATGCTCTGTTGTTGTTCATACTGTTGACTGGGTATGTTATCACAAGTTATACGGTGTGATTGGTGTGGCTGGTATGAGTCTTACCCTGGATTCCAAAATCCTTTCCTTGTAATGTCAGCTCTTCCGGGCACAGTTTCCTTAACTAAGGTCTGGAGGAGGGGCATAGAGGGAGGAGCCAGTGCACACCAGTAGTACTAAATATTTCTTAGAGTGCCCAGTCTCCTACGGAGCCCGTCTATTCCCCATGGTCCTTACGGAGTCCCCAGCATCCACTACGGACTACGAGAAATAGATTTACCGGTGAGTAAAATCTTATTATATATAACATAAGACTATACACAGAACTGTGAATAGTGAACTATAATATGATCATTTTATAAGACATCAGCAAAGTCTGGACTATAATTGGCAGATAGTTCACTTGATAGAACTTTAGATATTGTTGAATAAAAGGTTTCTGTGACATCTGCCATATTGTTTGTTTTGGTACCACAGTAAGTAACATTTCTAATATGTACCTCTGATTCCACATTATTATCACAAATCATATTATCAAGACTGATTAGGCATTAGGCACTGTATTTCCGCATCTGAAGTTGCAGGCAGCTCTTTGAACAGAATGTGTGAAACATCTTCGATCACAAAAGAATAATCAATTAAATGTAAAATTTAAGTGGAGAATAACTGTAGCATCATATTTCTCTATGTGACAAGATGACAAGATTGACAGAACTACATAATGTTCTGTGTAATAGCTGTGTGGGTAGTGGTGTGTGTCTTCTTACTATGTATATCAGATCCTGCAGATACTGTAGGTGTATAAATGGGCAGATTCAGAGATGTATGCAATGCTGATATTTACGCAGCTGAGCGATTATAGCACGCATCCTACTTGCACTGCGCACCCCCCAAGGTACCTTAGCGACGTCGCTTGCAGAGAGGTTTTATTCACAAAGTGACTGACAGTCATGGACTGTTTGTGGGCAGTTATGTGGAGTGGCGGCAAAAACGCAGGTGTGCCAAGACCATTTTCAGAGAGCGTTTCAGCCTACATCAGCGATCTCGTATGCAGAAAACATGGCACCATGGGCCTAATTCAGATCTGATCGCAACAGCAAATTTGTTAGCAAATGGGCAAAACCATGGGGGTAATTCCAAGTTGATCGCAGCAGGAATTTTTTTAGCAGTTGGGCAAAACCATGTGCACTGCAGGGGAGGCAGATATAACATGTGCAGAGAGAGTTAGATTTGGGTGGGTTATTTTATTTCTGTGCAGGGTAAATACTGGCTGCTTTATTTTTACACTGCAAATTAGATTGCAGATTGAACTCACCACACCCAAATCTAACTCTCTCTGCACATGTTACATCTGCCTCCCCTGCAGTGCACTTGGTTTTGCCCAACTGCTAAAAAAATTCCTGCTGCGATCAACTTGGAATTACCCCCCATGTGCACTGCAGGGGGGGCAGATATAACATGTGCAGAGAGTTAGATTTGGGTGGGGTGTGTTCAAACTGAAATCTAAATTGCAGTGTAAAAATTAGGCAGCCAGTATTTACCCTGCACAGAAATAATATAATCCACCCAAATCTAACTCTCTCTGCACATGTTATATCTGCCACACCTGCAGTGCACATGGTTTTGCCCAACTGCTAACAAATTTGCTGCTGCGATCAGATCTGAATTAGGCCCCATGTCTCCTACAGCAGTTCTGCATGAGTATACAGTATGTTTCCTCAGACAGTTGATTTTTAAAGGATCTGCAACCACCGCTGTGTGTGTGTTGACAGATGCTGATATTTACGAGGCCTCCGGTGGGTGTCTCAGTCCATTACCAGGTGGCTGCTACAGCATTGGCATATTTTCAGACATTAGCTGCGTACGGGATCGCTCCTGTGAATGCATTAAGGTACACCACTACATCAGGCCCAACAATCCTTTATGCCAGTGAACACAGATGTTCTCTCTGGCAATATGGGTAGCCTATTAAACAAGCATTGGTTGCAGGGTATCCGGTCTCCAGGTCGACAACAAAAAGGTCGACACACCTTATGTCGATGCCAATTGGTCGACACACCTTATGTCGACATGGACAAAAGGTCGACAGGAACAATGTCGACATGGAAAAATGACGACATGAGTTTTTCACAATTTTTTTCTTTTTTGGAACCTTTTCATACTTAACGATCCACGTGGACTACGATTGGAACGGTAATCTGTGCCGAGCGAAGCGAGCCATTAAAGGGGACGCGGTGCACTAATTGGGGTTCCCCGTCACTCTACGAAGAAAACGACACCAAAAAAACATAAACTCATGTCGACCTTTTTCCATGTCGACCTTTTTCCGGTCGACCCTTTGTCCATGTCGACCTAAGGTGTGTCGACCAATTGGCGTCGACCTAAGGTGTGTCGACCTTTTTGTTGTCGACCTGGAGTCCCAGACCCTGGTTGCAGCCACTGGGCTGTACAGAGGGGGAGCCGGTTAAGACATATCAACCAGTGACGTGCGGTGAGGTAAATGGCTGGGGAGAAACTGGCTAGTACCGGAGCAAGATTTAAACACAATATATGAGTTCAAGGGTCCATGTGGGCATTAAACAAAGGTGCAGCAGTATATACTGCTGGAAATTCACTGAGTTTTGATCAGAGATGTGCGGAAAAGAAAGACAGATGATGCATATATATATATATATATATATATAAAAGCTCACTTACCTTAATACATCACTACATAAATAAATAATGCATGCAGAGATGTATGTAACATACTGTATGTGCTCTGTGCAGTTCCCCAGGGATCAGCAGCACTGTGTCTATCACAGCCATTGCTGCCCCCTTCAAAGCACGCCCCCAGACTCCAGTGAAACCTAGCAAATGGAGTCTGAGCAGAGGCAGAACTCTGGGAGGCAACGGAGTCATCTGCCACCGGGCTCCTGCTCTGAAGGGGGCCACCTCTCATTCTGTGACACCATTGAATTAAGTTAATTGATAGCTGCCGCTGTCTTTTCAGTGGCCGACTATCTCACTAGTCCCTGCACCTTACAAATCACACCCTCTTTATTATACTGAGTGAATATACACATTTTACAAGTGTCATACCCAGGATTGGGATCCGGTCTGAAGATCGACAGTGTCTAGGCATACTTGCCTACCCTCCCGCATTCAGCGGGAGGCTCCCGTTTTTTAACAGAGCCTCCCGCTGCCCCGCAAATTGCCCTGGTCCTCCCGGTTTTTCACATTTAATTTTGTGTAAATGCGGACTGTGAGTGCGCATGCGCCGTATGACAGCGTAGGTGACGGAGCCTGTGCAGGGTGAACACTTGCCGAATTGCTACCTGATGAGCGATGCGGACATGGTGAGAGGCGGGGCTGTGCTTATTGATTGGCAGGACCGTAGCCTGGACTGGAGCTAAGGAGAGTACGGGTGCCCAGCAGGGTCAGGTTCACCCGCCAGCGGCTCAGCATTTGCGCTGAGATCGGGCAGCAGGCTAAGCTGAGCCTGCAGCGGTTGGGTGCCAGAACATGCTGCTCCTTTCAGGCGGCCGCTGGCCGGGCAGCTTATTAAGCTGATATGGCGGCGGGGAGCACCAGAACGGGTGGGCGGCTAGCAATAGTAAAGCCTGCCAGTGCGGAAGGGAGGAGGGGGGAGAAGGAGTAGAGAGGCTGCCCTTACTGGACTGGCTCTTCTCCTGGGGGAGGGCTGCTGCACATGAGCACAGACTCAGCAGCTCCTCCTCCCTTTGACACTGTGCTGCCAGCCAGGCACCGTGTCCCGCCTAGATCCTCCTGCCTATGACCTCCTCATCGGCCTGTACCTGGGTCTGCTGGCCTCCCTCAGCTCACTCGATGTTGATTGGACACAGTGCGGTGAGTAACCTGGTAGCCCTGTGTGTGAGACCCCATGTACCCCCTACCTGTGTCTGTGACCCCATGTACCCCCTACCTGTGTGTGTGACCCCATGTACCCCCTACCTGTGTGTGTGACCCCATGTACCCCCTACCTGTGTGTGTGACCCCATATACCCCCTACCTGTGTGTGTGACCCCATGTACTCCCTACCAGTGTGTGTGACCCCATGTACCCCATACCTGTGTGTGTGACCCCATGTACCCCATACCTGTGTGTGTGACCCCATGTACCCCCTACCTGTGTGTGTGTGACCCCATGTACCCCCTACCTGTGTGTGTGTGACCCTCTGTACCCCCTACGTGTGTGTGTGTGTGTGTGTGTGTGTGTGTGTGTGTGTGAGACCCTCTGTACCCCCTACCTGTGTGTGTGTGACCCTCTGTACCCCCTACCTGTGTGTGTGACCACATGTACTCCCTACGTGTGTGTGTGTGTGTGTGTGTGTGTGTGTGTGTGTGTGTGTGTGTGTGTGTGTGTGTGTGTGTGACCCTCTGTACCCCCTACCTGTGTGTGTGTGTGTGACCCTCTGTACCCCCTACCTGTGTGTGTGACCACATGTACTCCCTACGTGTGTGTGTGTGTGTGTGTGTGTGACCACATGTACTCCCTACCTGTGTGTGTGTGACCACATGTACTCCCTACCTGTGTGTGTGTGACCACATGTACTCCCTACCTGTGTGTGTGTGTGACCACATGTACTCCCTACCTGTGTGTGTGTGACCACATGTACTCCCTACCTGTGTGTGTGTGTGTGTGTGTGTGTGTGTGTGTGTGTGTGTGTGTGTGTGTGTGTGTGTGTGTGACCCTCTGTACCCCCTACCTGTGTGTGTGTGTGTGTGTGTGTGTGTGTGTGTGTGTGTGTGTGTGTGTGTGTGTGTGACCCTCTGTGCCCCCTACCTGTGTGTGTGTGTGACCACATGTACTCCCTACCTGTGTGTGCATGACCTTGTGTGACACCCTGTACCCGCCACCTTTGTGTCTATGTCACTCTGTACCCCCCTACCCCAGTATGTGTGACTCTGGTGTTTGATACCTTGTACCCGCTATCTCTGTGTCTATGGCATTTTGTACCCCCCTGTGTATGACACACTGTTCCCCCATCCCCTGTGTATGACACATGGTGTGTGTGCGATACCCTATACTCCGTAACCCTCCCCCCCCCCCCCGTGTATGACACACTGTACACCCTCTACCTCTGTGTGTCACCCTAGACTCCCGCCCGCCCCCCCCCCCCCCCCCCCCCCTTCCTTTCTCAAGGGTAATACGGGTGATAATATTTTTGATCTATGAGAGTGGTTACATTTAATTTTTTATTGTATTTTGTCCCCAACCTTCCTCTCCCTACTCATACCTTCTGTCCATTGTCCCTAGTCAGCAACCACCAGCTCCTCTGTCCCCTGGTCACAGGCCATAACTCCACATCCATTGCCCAGTCAAAGTCAGTCACCCCAAAATATTGTCACCTCTCTCCCCTGGCCAAAGGAACCTCGACCTCACAGTCACAATCTGTCACCCCACAACCTCTATCCCCAAGTCACAGTCCGTCACCACACAACCTCTGTCCACCAGTCACAGTCCATCACCCCACAACCTCTGTCCACCAGTCACAGTCCGTCACCCCACAACCGCTATCCCCCAGTCACAGTCCGTCACCCCACTACCACTATCCCCCAGTCACAGTCCGTCACCCCACAACCTCTGTCCCCCAGTCACAGTCCGTCACCCCACAACCGCTATCCCCCAGTCACAGTCCGTCACCCCACAACCGCTATCCCCCAGTCACAGTCCGTCACCCCACAACCGCTATCCCCCAGTCACAGTCCGTCACCCCACAACCTCTGTCCCCCAGCCTGTTACCACACAACCTCTGATACTTTTAAATTTATTTTTTATGTGAATCTGGCATTTTCAGTGGATCTGGATGTTTTCAATGTATTATGTGGATGTGGTATTTTCAATGTATTTTTGTGGACCTAGCTTTTGTAAATGTATTTTTATTTGGATCTGGCTTTTTTAAATGTATTTTTAGTGGATCTGATGTTTTTAATGTATTATGTGGATCTGGCTTTTTGCAACATATCTTTATGAGGATCTGGCTTTTTCAATGTATGTATGTATGTAAGTATGTATGTATGTATGTATGTGTGTGTGTGTATGGGTGTTGCATTTTCAATGTATTTTTATTTGGAAGTAGCTTTTTTTAATGTAGGCCAGAGCTTCACATACTCCACCATCCAGTCCAGGTTTTAAGGATAGCCATGCTTGAGCACAGGTGACTTAGTAGCCATGCTTGAGCACAGGTGACTTAGGACCTAATTCTGACCTGATCGCAAAAGCAAAATCTTTCTCTCTCTAATGGGCAAAACTTTGGGGGTCATTCCGAGTTGATCACACGTACCAACTTTTTGCTGCTGGTGCGATCAACTAGACGCCGCCGCTGTGATCACTCGTGCAGCCCTGCTATGCTAAAAAAGTTTTGTGTAAAACAAGACTAGCCCTACAGTTACTTACCCTGTGCGATGAATCCAGCGATGAAGATCCCGGAATTGATGTCAGACATCCGCCTTCCAAACGCCTGGATACGCCTGCGTTCACTGCTCCTCGCCCCGGAATGCCTTCCTCCTGTCAATCTTCTTGCGATCGCCGCTGCGACCGCTTTCTTTGTACGTGGCGTTGCTGCCCAGCGACAGGCAATGACGCGCCTGCGCAATGCGGGCGCCGCGCATGCGCAGTTCCGACCCATTCGCACCGCTGTGATGAACCGCAGCATGCGAACGGGTCGGAATGAACCCCTGTGTGCATTGCAGGTGAGACAAATGTAACATGTGCAGAGAGAATTATATTGGGGTGGGTTATATTGTTACTGTGCAGGGTAAATAATGGCTGCTCTATTTTTACACTGCAATTTAGATTTCAGTTTGAACACACCCCACCCAAATGTAACTCCCTCTGCACATGTTACATCTGCCCCCCCTTCCCCCTCTGCACTACATATGGTTTCGCCCAGCAGAGAAAAGTTTTGTTGTTGCGATCAAGTCTGGATTAGGCCCTTACTGGTCTATTTGCTAAGCCTTGGATGGAGATAAAGTACCAGCAAGTCGGCTCCTGACATTTTTTAAAACTAGCCTGTGACATGGCAGTTAGGAGCGGTTGGGTGGGACTTTATCTCCTTCGGAATTATCGCCATCCAAGGCTAGCTGCGTGCACAGTTCAATACACAGCAGGTTCACATGTGAGATCACCGCAGTTCAGCATTACTGGGAGTCCGTGCCAAGGTACCCCTAACAGCGGTGAGGGGATGACACCAGCTTCTTATATATTGACTGCTACAATAATTCATCATACAATTACCTAAACATCTGCGGGCTCTGGCTAGTGGACCTTTTCTTAATATCAGGCTGCAATTCATATATTGGGCTTTTTAAAGGGACGGCTCTGATATGAGTGACAGTGCTGCTGGGTATGTGATGGGGTTTTAGCTTGTTGTAGCTCCTGTGAGAGCCAGAGTGACGGAGAGAGGCAAGAGGAGGAGCAAGACAACCCCTGGGACTCAGGTGAGGGAGCTATGCAGGGTGATATAATAGGTATATTATAGTGAGGAGAGTACACAGGGTGATTTAATAGGTATATAGTGAGTAGGGTACAGGGAGTATATACAATATATACATATTATATCACCCTCTGTACCCTACTCACTATATACATAGTATATAACCCTCTGTACCCTACTCACTATATGCATATTATATAACCCTTTGTGGTATGCTGCTCTTCGTACTATAGTTTTCACGTGCCACTGCAGGACACACTCCTTAGTGGAAATAGATACGCCCATGGGTGGTGCTAGACACGCCCCTCTGGCTGGACCATGACACGCCCCCTCAACGGCGCTCCTACAAGCTCCCCGAAACTACTTTTCAAAAGTAGGCAAGTATGTGTCTAGGTAGACAATGTTTAGGTCGACCACTATAGGTCGACAGTCACTAGGTCGACATGGATGGAAGGTCAACAGGGTTTCTAGGTCGACATGTGCTAGGTCGACAGGTCTGAAGGTCGACATGAGTTTTTCACATTTTTTTTCTTTTTTAAAAATTTTTCATACTTAACGATCCACGTGGACTACGATTGGAACGGTAAAGTGTGCCGAGCGAAGCGGTAGCGGAGCGAAGGCACCATGCCCGAAGCATGGCGAGCGAAGCTAGCCATGCGAGGGAAAGCGGTGCACTAATTTGGGATCCCGGTCACTCTACGAAGAAAACGACACCCAAAAAAAAAAAAATCCTCATGTCGACCTTTAGACCTGTCGACCTAGCACATGTCGACCTAGAAACCCTTCCATCCATGTCGACCTAGTGACTGTCGACCTATAGTGGTCGACCTAAACATTGTCGACCTAGACACTGTCGATTTGATGAACCACACCCCCCAGGATTAGAAACCACAACCTATTACACTGGAAGCAGACACCATACTGATGAAGCTGTTTGCTCCTGTATAGGAAATATGAGAATTTTAACTATATAAAGATACTTCTTTGACAATTACACGTAACTTCATATAGTTAGAATTCTCATGCTTCCTCTACAGGAGCAAATAACTCCATCAGTAAAGTGTCTGCTGTTAGTGTAACATGTCATGGGTTCTAATCCTGGGTATGACTGCTAAGAAATGTGTGATTTAAAATAAAAGACAATTAAATGAATAAATACAGTATATATTTTTTTTCAGAACACTCCATATACACACACACACACACACACACACACACACACACACACACACACACACATACATATACACACACACACGCACACATACATACTGTACATATATTTATCTTAATATAGGAAATAGGGGGGCACCAATATTTATCTTGCCTCCGGGCGACTGTGACGAACTTACGCCACTGAGTCTGAGGGCAGACATTAAAGGAGAGTTATGGCGAATGTTGTGTCCAGGGTGCTGCACGGTGCCTGTGAAGGACATAACCCTTCCGATCCCTGGGGAATTGCAGCCAACATATAATTACATACATCTCTGCATGTACTGTATGTGGGTTTATATGTGCTAATCGGCTCGTCCTCTGTACTACTGTATGCAGCCGCCACTCGTGACAGTACAACTCCAGGTGAAATATCTGCCCTGTTATCACCATCTGAAGGTGGCGATGGCATAAAGAAATTGGCTTTATTCTTTGAATAAAATATATATATTTTTAAAACTGAAAATATTTAGTAAATATTTATATTATATATTTATATTTATGGATTTTTATCTGTTTTTTTTTTTTTTTTTGCATTTTGATTGTATTATTTTTTTATTGTGAAACTGCGTATCTCCATTCCACTAAGCATGCTCAGACTGGCTAGCTTTGTCACATGTGCATATACTCTGAGAATGGGCTGGCAAAAGTAGGAAGGTAACCCTTAGTACACCAGGACAGTATTGTTCAAGGGAGATTTTATTCCTATATTGCGTTGATAACAATTCCTGAGCTGTTTATGCTAACAGTGTGCTCCAATTATTAAAATATTGTTAAATACAAGGTAACTTGAGAACTTCAACAATTACTGCATTAATTGTTTTCACTACTGTATAGCTTATACACCTTTTCCACTAAAGTTGCGGGTCTGACCTGGCATTTTGGAACACTGTTCCAGGCCACGTCAGACCTGAGACATGACCCCTTTACCACTGCAGCGCGACCCGAGTGCAGTGTCTTCTGGCCTGTGCTTGGAGATGACGTCCCCTCCAAGCGCCCAGAAAAGCGGTAGATCGGGACCCTCGGGGCATGTCCTCGGTCCCGTTAGGCCATGGCCCCAATTTTAAGCTGCCCACCGTCCAGTGTCGGACTGTTGCATGAAGGGCCCACCGGGGGAATGCAGTTGTAGGGGGCCATCTTTGGGGGTGTGGCCAGTCTCCAGAGGGGGTCGCAGTGGGGCCCACCAGGGTTTTCCCCTGTACCCCTGAGGGCCTGTCCAACCCTGACACCGTCATGTTGGGGCAAGCCCAGCACTCTGGAAGCTGCTGGGCTTCCCTCAGTCTCCGGCACACTCTTTTCCCGGCCAGCGCTGCTGTCTGCATAGCAGGACAGTCAGCAGCGCAGACTGCATGAGGTGTGGGCTCTAGGCATTCTCTAAACGTGTCCTGGGTAGGATGAACCAGGTAAACCGTTTGCACTGCATCCTTATCCGGGTCATTGCCGAGTCCAACCCTGGTAGCTACCCATGTAGGATTCCTGGGTCACTTGCCCGGGTATTTTTTGAGGGAGCCATTTTTGTTACCAAAAAATGTGCGCCCCCTTGCAAAAACAGTTTTTTTAAGCTAGTGAAAAATGGGTATTAGTGACCTTGAAAGAAACTGAGGTATGTATGGTCTCGATATGATATCAGGAAGAGGAGCAATAAAGGAAAAAACAGATGCTTGACACATATATACATAGATTGATTGCGAAGAGTTATATATGTATGCAAGTAGCCCCAAGCATTTGTTTATGTTAATCCCTGACAGTGGTGCAAGTAGAATTTTTTTCTTAGTGGTACTGATAGTAAAAATGGGCATGGTCACGTGTCATGAGGGGCGCGGACACACAAAACTAGGGGAGTGGCTACATGACATTAGGGACATGGCCACATTATGCCACACACTGTAGTGCCCATTACACATTATGCCACACACCGTAATGTTTATTATACATTATCCAACACACTGTAATGTCCATTACACATTATGCTAGACACTGTAACACCCATTACACATTATGCCAAACACTGTAATGCCTATTACACATTATGCCACACAGTAATGCTTATTACACATTATGCCACACACCATAATGCCCATTGCACAGTATGCCACATACCATAATGCCTTACATATTATACCATGCACCGTAATGCCTATTACATATTATGACACACACAGTTATGCCACTGACACCATTTTATGTCCCACACACAAAAAATGCCCTTTATAAATTATGCCCCAGTGGTGGGCTGCTCCGTACCACCCTACTTTCAGCACTGATCCCTGAAGGAAAAACTGCAAATATTGTTTACAATATTTACAATTGGGCAGAACGGAGGGTGTAATGGTTAGCATTACTGCCTCACAGCACTGAGGTCACAGGTTAGATTCCCACCAAGGGGGTCATTCCGAGTTGATCGTAGCTGTGCTAATTTTAGCACAGCTACGATCATCTTCCCTGACATGTCAGTGTGCCCCCCCCGCAGAAGTGCAAAGGCATCGCACAGCGGCGATGCCTTTGCACTTCAAGAGTAGCTCCCAACCAGCGCAGCTTTAGCGTGCTGGCCGGGAGCTACTCCTCGCTCCCCGGCCCGCAGCGGCTGCGTGTTTCTCCCATTCGGTCCGGCCACGCCTGCGTTGGCCGGGCCGGTTCCGCCCCCTCCCGCCCAGCGACCGCCTCTGCCTGTCAATCAGGCAGAGGCGATCGCAGCCCTGCAATGGCCTTCGGCCACCTGGCATGCTCCGGCGCACTACGGCGCATGCGCAGAAGAGACCCATTCGATCGGCTGCGATAAACAGCAGCAAGCGAACGGGTCAGAATGACCCCCCCATGGCCCTAACTGTGCAGAGTTTGTATATTCTCCCCGTACTTGTGTGGGTTTCCTCAGGGTACTCCGGTTTCCTCCCACAATCCAAAAATATACTGGTAGGTTAATTGGATCCCAACAAAAATTAACCCTAGCGTGAATGTGTCTGTGTGTACATGTGATAGGGAATATAGATTGTAAGCTCCACTGGGGCAGGGACTGATGTGAATGGGCAAATATTCTTTGTACAGCACTGCGGAATATGTATGTGCTATATAAATAACCGTGCAAGGGGCTTTCTAGCACTCGCCCAGCTGCCGGCATTCTGATGGACGGGACCCCACTGTTGGGATCATGACAGTCGGCATCCCGTCTGCCGGGGAATCGTATGTATTCCGCATATTCCTAATATGAGGAAATTTATAGTTAAGGGGGGTATTTATCAAGGAGAGAGATAAAATTTTGAGAGATAAAGTACCAACCAATCAGCTCTGGCAGTATGATGCTTGGGGGGGCACGGCTGCGGGTATCACTATATATGGTGCAGCCGGTGGGGGGGGCGATGCAATCACAGCCGGGAAGCCACAGCAGTATGATACGAGGAGGGGTGCCATGGCTGCGGGTATCAAAGTGCCAGCAGGGAGGGTGGGGGAGCGTCTGCAGCACACATGTAAGTTGCGGGGGAGGGAGTGTCCGCGCCTGGGAGACACAGGTGTCGGCGATGAGGGGAGTGCCCGCGCCTGGGACACATATGTAAGTTGGGGGTGGGGGTGGCCGCCCCCAGGAGACGCAAGTAAGGTGCTGGGTGCTCTGCATCTCCAGAGTGGAAAAGTTGTCACTTTCCGAAAAGTTTACTTCTCAAAAAGGCCAGTTTTTCAGTAATGATAATTTTCTGATGGGGGCATAATGAATTGTGAGAGAATACAATGAGATTTGAAAACTAAAAATTCTCATTGTACAAATTTTTCATGATGAATATTAAATATGAGAAGTAAACACCTAATGGAATTGTCAATAGAGCTTCTAGAAATTGGTGTAAAGTGGTTTAATCCAGTTCAAACATTCATTTGAAAGTTTCTTAGCTTTAGATTACTCTAAAAATGGAACTTATTTTTGGGCCATTTAAAACATATTCAAGCTTAATGGCTACATTATGTAATAGTTGTAATACTGTTAAATACCTAATAATGCTGTAAAGTATAGTCATTTAAGCTCAAACAGATATAATTTTCTCATTTATTTTAGCATCTATAGGAATATTTCACTCCTATACCAAACTCTATGGGTTAAAAGTCTGCACATATGGGGGGTCATGCCGAGTTGATCGTAGCCCTGCAGGGCTACGATCATGTCCATTGACATGCGGGGGGACGCCCAGCACAGGGCTATCCCGCCCCGCATGTTAGTGATGCCCCCCCCCCTGCAGAAGTGCAAAGGCATCGCACAGCGGCGATGCCTTTGCACTTCAAGAGTAGCTCCCGACCAGTGCAGCTTTAGGGTGCTGGCCGGGAGCTACTCGTCGCTCCCCAGCCCGCAGCGGTTGCATATGACGTCACGCAGCCGCTGCGGGCCACTCCCCGCACGGTCCGGCCACGCCTGCGTTGGCCGGACGGTGCCCCCGAAACGGCGGCCAAATGCCGGCGTTCCGCCCCCTCCCGCCTCTGCCTGTCAATAAGGCAGAGGCAATCGCAGCCCAGCTACGGCCTTCAGCCATCTGGCATGCGCAGTGGGTACCCGTTCGCTCGGCTGTGATAAAAAGCAGCGAGCGAACGGGTCAGAATGACCCCCCATGATGTGGAGCACAATGTGGCTGTGGTCTTCTTGGCTGCAAAGTTTACTCTTGTAAAGTTTGAAGGTGTGATAAATTGACACGACAGCTCATCCCTGATGCCCACCTGTTTAATCAGCATTACAGTATGTTCATCTCCTCAAGAAAAATTCTACTCTTAATTGTTCACGAGAGATCTGCTCTGAGTTTTCCTTCCAGAGGCTGGGGCCATTACCACTATACACTTCAGCCTAATTTATGCAACCCTGACACTTTCAATAAATTGCTTCCTTTAGACTTTGCTGTTTTGAATGAATTTCTATTTCTATGGAAGTAAAGATGAGTTTCATTTAGTAGGAAATTGGATCCCTGGTGATTGACAGACAAATCTGAATGCTGTCTTCTGTAGGAACTCGTTTGTCTGAAAATGTAGAAATAAGTAGCTACAGTAAGTTTACTTGGAAAGCAAATGTTACATTTTTCAGTGTGAATCTGTGCCGTAGTAATTTATTACATTATTGTCTTCTCCATAGGCTTATTTTTTCCTACCTATCAGTTTAGAACACTTTTTTTGTATCCAAGATGCAGTTAATTTAACTTAGTTTGGTGAAGTTTAATGTGGATAGACATAAAAATCTATGTGCTAGGATATGGTTTGGATGTGGAATGAGATGGCTGTCTAAAGGAGCTGCTCTTACTGCACCGCTCTCCTCTCTCCTGTTCTCATTATTTACTTTCCTTACACACCACTCTACAATTCCTCCTTGTGTTCTCTGCCCCAGGTTTCTTCTGAATAGTTTTTCTTCCTTCAGCCAACCTAGACCCGTTATCTGCGCCTACGCTAGTGGGTACAGGATTCAGCTTACGCTGAAATATTTACATTACACCCTTTGCATCATTGGCTTGGCTGTGTTATTGCTATTTGTTACCTGTATATTGTATTGTACTGTACTGTTTTGCCTGTACTGCCTTATTGTTTGCCCTCTGCACGGTGCTGCAGACCACTTGTGGCACCCTACAGATAAAGCTGCTTAATAATAATAATAATAATAATAATAAAAATAGTAATAATAGTAATATTTTGTAAACACCTCTCCGGTATAGACAGCGCTGCCATGGAGAATCATAATAAAAGCCCTGGGACTCAATCTCAATGATCTTTCCAAGGAAACATTTCCATCCTCCTCTGCCATTAAAGAAAAAATCACAATACCACATAAGTCCTTCTTCCCATTTTAGCAAAGCCATAACTATCACTTCTCCATATTTGAAGATAATATACTGTTTATACTGGTTTTTTTTTTAGGGTTGTTTTTTTTCTATGGTCTATGTATATTGGATGTAGTATAGAAGATCTACATGCATTAGGTCTACAGTCATTACATCAACCCCATATGGTCAGCGGGCACTATCTTGACATGGAGAAACAGTCGACATGAAAGATCGGCATTGGCAAAAGTTGACATGACAATGGTTGACGCAAAAATGATTGACACAATTTTTTGGCATTTTTGGGGTTAGGGTGGATAGTTTTGGCTTCTGGGACCACCATTTGTTGAAAAGCTTCTCCTCGCGGACTTGCTTGAGGTAGAGTGCCGTTACGTTCCGCTGTGCTTGCCAGAAGTTTACTAAAGGTTATGATGTGTAACATGGCTAGTCAATGAAGAAAAATGGGATTTTGGTACTTACCGATAAATCCTTTTCTTGGAATCCGTAGGGGACACTGGAGGCTGATTACACTGGGGATAGACGGGCTGGCTATCAGGAGCTGGCACTTGACATTTATTGAAGAGAATGCAGACTCCTCCCCCCTCTATCCCCCACAAGTCCCGGTTTTAACAACTGAGCCATAAGGGAACGAACAGAGGAGAACAACAATAACAACTAACCATTACAACCTTGAACCTGAACCGCAATGCAGGTAGGAAACTGGACGGGCGTCCAGTGTCCCCTATGGATTCCGAGAAAAGGATTTATCGATAAGTACCAAAATCTAATTTTCTCTAGCATCCACGAGGGGACAGAGGCTGATTACACTGGGGACATCGCAAAGCTGTCTCTGTGGGCGGGAGAGCACTTGAGTAATTTGCAAAACAAGCCGTCCAAACCGCGAAGCGGAGGCAGCAGCTTATAAAACCGAACAAAAGTATGAGCTGTGGACCAGGTAGCCGCACGGCAAAGCTGTGACAGAGAGGCACCACGGCTCACCGCCTAAGATGGGCCCCGGAGGCTGGCGGGCGGAATGCAAGTAGGCCTGATGAATGGCCAACTTAATCCATCTGCCCAAAGTCTGCTTTGAGGCAGGCCAACCATGCTTGACCGCATCATACAGCACAAACAAGGCATCTGTTTTCCGCAAGGGTGCCGTCCTAGCGACATATATATTAAGCGTTCGGACTACATCCAGAGAAGATGGAGCCCCGGAGTCATCCTTCAAAGCAGGAACCACGATCGGCTGGTTTATGTGAAAAGCTGAAACCACCTTTGGCAGAAAACCTTAGTGTGTGTGGAGTTCCGCCCTATCTTCGTGAAAGACCAGGTAAGGCGGCTTACACGATAAGGCAAATCAGAAACTCTGCGAGCTGATGCTCATGCCAAAAGGAGAACAGTTTTCCAAGTAAGAAATTTGAAATCCATCTCCTCCAAAGGTTCAAAAACAGAGGATTGTAAGAAGTGAAGGACCAAATTGAGGTCCCACGGAGCAGTAGATGGAATGAAGGGCGGTTGCACCCGCAACACTCCCTGCAGAAAGGTCTGCACTTCCGGCATGATTGCCAATTTGAACTGGAAAAAGATTGACAAAGCAGATACTTGTACTTTGAAAGAGCCGAGGCGTAGGCCACTAACCAGGCCCGTTTGTAAGAAAAGCAAAAGACAGTTTGAAAGACCGGGTGTCTAAACCTCTGTCCAAGCACCAGGATTTGTAGGCTCGCCATATGCGGTGGTAATGGACCGCCAAAACCGGTTTATGAGCCTTGAGCATGGTAGGGATGACTGAGGAAGGAATACCTTTACTTCTCAAGATAGAGGCTTCAAGAGTCACCCCGTGAAACGCAGCCGCGTCAAATCTGGGTGACGTAACGGCCCTTGTTGCAACAAGTCTGGACGAAGAGGCAACAGCCATGGTTCGTCTGTGAGGAGCAGAAGGAGGTCCGAATACCAAGCTCTACAAGGCCAATTCGGAGGCACTAGAATGACCCACGTTGATTCCCTCTTGATCCGTTTGAATACTCGTGGTAGAAGTGAGAACGGAGGAAGGAGGTAAACCAGATCATACGGCCAAGGAGCCGTGAGAGCGTCCACGTTTTCTGCTCTGGGATCTCGAGTCCTGGACACATAGCGCGGGAGTTGATGATTCAACCCGGAGGCCATGAGATCCACTTGTGGGAGACCCCATCGCCAAACCAACTGTTGAAAAACCTGGGGGTGGAGAGCCCACTCTCCCGGGTGAAGGTCTTGACAGCTGAGATAATCCACTTCCCTGTTGTCGACTCCTGGGATGAAAACCGCTGGTAATATGACTTTTTGAAGTTCTGCCCACCTCAGGATCCGAGCCACTTCTCACATGGCCATGCAACTGCATGTGCCGCCCTGGCGATTGATATAAGCGACTGCAGTTGCGTTGTCCGACTGCACTCGTACCACTCTTGACTGAAGCAGGTGAACGGCTTCCCGAAGCGTATTGAAGATTGCCCTCAGTTCCAATACATTTATGGACAGTAACTGTTCCTGTTACGACCACCTTCCTTGGAAGTGATACTCCAGTATCACAGCTCCCCAGACTCTGAGACTGGCGTCGGTAGTGACCAAAATCCAATCCCATATGCCGAATCTCCTCCCCGCCATGAGGTTGTTCAAAATATTATATTGTATTAAGAGGTCTATCTGAAAGGGTCGGGAATGAAACCGCCTGAATTGCAACATCTCATAGGCTGACATCATCTTCCCTAAGAGACGAATACAAAGGTTGGCTTGAGGACTTTTTGAGCCATCAGCCGGATATTCTGAGCCTTGTCCTCTGGCAGGAATACTCTCTGTAGTTTGGTATCCAAGATCAGTCCCAGAAACAGTATGCGCTGGGTTGGCAAGAGATTGGATTTTCTGAAATTGAGGATCCACCCATGTCGCAAGAGGACTTCGTGAGTGATCAGAGCATGCTTCCAAAGTTTCTCCGCTATTGATGCTTTGAGCAAAAGGTCATCTAGGTACGGTACAATCATTACCCCCAGAGACTGAAGGTGTGCTACCATGACTGCCATGATCTTGGTGACCCCTCTGGGAGCAGAAGACAGGCCGAAAGGAAGTGCTCTGAACTGATAATGATCCTGTAGAATTGCGAATCTTTATGTCCAGTGATAACATAAATTTTTCTGACTCCAGACCGGCTCCTTCGGCACATAAAAAAAAACTGGGGCTTGTGGGGGATAGAGTCTGCATTCTCTTCAATAAATGTAAAGTGCCAGCTCCTGATAACCAGACCATCTATCCCCAGTGTAATCAGCCTCCAGTGACCCCTAGTGGATGCTAGAGAAAAGTTTAAAAAAAATCATGAAACCCCCAAACCCCCCACCATAAAAAAACAAACCCAAACCCTATGTCAACCAGTGTTATGTTGACCATATGAACCTGTCGACCTTATCCAGTGTCAGCCTTTCATATGTCTACATTTATCCATGGCAACCTTTTGTCGTTGTCGACTTTGTGCCTGTCAACCATATGGGGTCAACCTAATGTATGTTGACCAATAGTCCCGTTCATTCTTATTGAAATGAAATAGTGCTACAGGTGATCAATTGAGTGAGTACAAATTCAACTTATGCTTCAACAAACAAGTAATACTCTATTCCTCCTCCTCATCATCATTGCTCCTCTTCCTCATCATCATTCCTCCTTCTCCTCATTATCATTTTTCCTCCTCCGCATTCCTCCTCATCATCATATTTTTTTTATTACTAACATATACATATGATTTTTTCCTTTTTAATACCATATGCAGGCTGCTGCAGCAGCACCCCCCCCCCCCCCAACCCCCCAAAATCTGTGACACCAGGTTGTAGGTTTGAGACAGTCAGTCTCTCCGTCACAGCGCAGGGCACTGTGGGACTGGACTGCGGAGAGACATTATGACGTCTCTCCTAGTCCCTGCAGACACTATGGGAGATGTAGATGGGGCAGAGCACACAGAGCAGGCAGAAGCAGCACTGCCTGCTGGTATTATTATTATTATTATTATTATTATGTATAGTGCACACATATTCTGCAGCGCTTTACAGAGAATATTTTGGCCATTTACATCAGTCCTGCCCCAGTGGAGCTTACGATCTATATTCCTTACCACATGTACACTGTAATATAAAGTATCTGTGCGCCCCTCAGAGAAGGAGCCGGGTGCATCGCAAATATTATTCACTGCAGTGGGTGCTAGACATTCAGTATCAGTGGCGCAAACATACCGGCTATAGCTGGGGAAGGCGGCCAGTTCTCCGTCCAAAGGACGTCTGCACTCTGTGCCGGCTTACCGACCGCCCCACCCTAATTACGGCTGTGGCTCTAACATATAACCAAGACACAGAATGTCTGAAGCTACAACATCTTTAAAGCCCTCTGTCTAGAATTGGCCCATAATGCTTAGCTTACAGGTATCATTCTTATGGAATGTGGCTCAGCATATCCTGCTATCACCATATAAGGTACTACCTCTTAGATGTCCACTGCACATCTTGGCTAGGTACAAGTACAGGAAAATAGGCCTCTCAATGTCTTGTCTGACCCTAAAGGTTACAGCCATTCCCAACATAAACACAGACAGTCTCTTTTAAAAGTCAATGGGGCCCTTCACTGGTATTACAACATATACTGTATACTATGTTGAAATTACACCATTAACCCTATGGTTATAGTCTAAAACAGTAGAACACCGAATGGAAGAAACAACAATCCAAAGGTTTTAGTTAACTGTCTACTTTTCTTTAATTACAGAAATACAGTACTAGAGTGAAAATCATATCCTAGAACAGACCTGGCCAACCTGTGGCTCTCCAGCTGTTGTCAAACTACATGTCCCAGCATTTTATGCCACAGATTTGCTATTAGGGAATGCTAAAATTGTGCAGGGCATGCTGGGATGTGTAGTCTCAGAACAGCTGGAGAGCCAAAGGTCCGAAGACAAATTGTCGTACATTATAAATTCTCTCCATAACTGAGATTACTTCTTCCCAACCACACAACTGTCATGATCCAGTAATGTGGGTTTGTCGGGTCTAGGCAATATGAAATCCCTTAAGCAGGTCTCCAGGATATTTTTAGAGTATTGTTGTAGAGGAAGCGCTGATGAACATAAAAAATGCAATTATGCTGCTTGTATGGCATTTTGTAGTCTGCTGAGATCTCTCGCTTTCAGGCTGTATTGTGACATCCATGTGGTGGGTGCAAAACAATGGTCTAAAGCCCTCTTAAAGATTTGCCTGTTTTTCTTGTCCCACATTAATCTTGCTCCAGTTCAGCTGTCAGATTTGGATATAGTTTTCACCCAACCTGGTGAACCTTCCATAAGTCCTACATCATCTTGGATGTCAGAAGAGGGAAACCTAGAGAAACTCAAATAACAGCATATAATCCCACTCCCGCTCAATGGGGCCTGGGACTGGCAAAATAGTCTCCCGGACCTTCTGGTTGAGTATTGCTTCAAAACTTGCAACAGCCTACAGGCCCTTTCAAAAAGTAGCAAAATGTAAACTGAACAAACTGTGTGTCTGACCAAAGTATGGATTCAAGAATAACTAGAGAACTGAAAATTTAGATTTAGGAGTTGAGTTGAATGAGCTAATATCCATAAAACTAAGTTGTACATTAATGTGGATTCTCCATTTGCCAGATATGAAATGGTTCCCCATGGCATTAATGATCCCATGACCCAATTCTCTCTCTTTTTACCACTCAATCCTCTTTTAAACAGTTTGTTTTTAGATCTTATATCTGTCAGGGAGAACTTATTTGTTTTATTTATTTATTTACACCTTCTTATATGGCCCAGCATATTGCATTGCGCTTTACAATTAAAAACAACAGTGATAAGACAAACTGGGTAATAACAAACAGAAATAGAGGTAGGAAGGCCCTGCTTGCAAGTTTACAATCTATAGGGAATTAGGAACGATACACAGGGATAGGCCCTATCTACAGTATAGCATGCATGGAGGCGCCAGCAGAGCGGGAGTGCTGAGAATCAATAGTTGAGTCTTTTCCATTAACACTCCCAAAATAGTACGACCACAGAGGGTACAGAAGTGGAAAAAATACTTTTACGTGCTTGTATACAGCAGGCTTACATGTAAGCTTTATGTAAGCATCAGTGAATATTTCTGTCACACGTGGTGTATTTATCCAGCGTTTGGAGGGGAGCAAAGATTGATGGAACAGATCTTGTTTAATCACCATACTCCTACTCCATTACACCTAGTGGTGTTTGCTGTGGACTTATACTGAAAATACGACACTAAATTGCTGTTTATTGTTGTTTGTATTTTTCATGTACCTGGAGGAACCCTTTGACAATTGAATTGTGGACGTTCATAAAAATACCTGGATGTAAAGTATATCCTTGTATGGTTTATTAGTTATAGCGCAATTTTTTGTTAGAGCTACAGTATCTATAGGATAGTGGTCCCACCAGACTGCAAAGACGGTCCTGATGGGATGTAATTAGATATAAATGCTTCTGAAGGTCATGTGGGCGGTTCAGGAATTTGATAGGCTTGCCTGAAGAGGTGAGTTTTCAGGGAACGCTTGAAAATTTGGAGGCTAGAGTAGAGTCTTATCGTGCGTGATGGGGCATTCCATAGGTTGTGTGCTGCCTGAAGAAAGTCCTGCAATTGTGAATGGGAGCGAGTGATCCGTGCAGATGAGAGACACAGATCTTGTGCAGAGCAGAGAGGTCAAGTTGGGAGATACTTTGAGATAAGTGAAGAGATATATGTTGGTGTAGTTTGGTTAATAGCTTTTCTCTTACGTCCTAGAGGATGCTGGGGTCCACATTAGTACCATGGGGTATAGATGGGTCCACCAGGAGCCATTGACACTTTAAGAGTTTGAGAGTGTGGGCTGGCTCCTCCCTCTATGCCCCTCCTACCAGACTCAGTTTAGAAAATGTACCCGGAGGAGACGGTCATAGCTAGGGGAGCTCTCCAGAGTTTCCCTGGAAATGTTTTATTTCTCATACGTCCTAGAGGCTGCTGGGGTCATCATAGAACAATGGGGTATAGATGGGATCCGCAGGAGACATGGGCACTTTAAGACTTTGAAAGGGTGTGAACTGGCTCCTCCCTCTATGCCCCTCCTCCAGACTCCAGTTTTAGAATTGTGCCCAGTGAGACTGGATGCACTGCAGGGAGCTCTACTGAGTTTATCTGAAAAAATACTTTTTAGTTAGGTTGTTTATGTTCAGGGAGGCTGCTGGCAACAGTCTCCCTGCTTCGTGGGACTTAGGGGAGAGGAATATGACCCACTTCCAGTGAGTTTAAGGGCTCTGCTTCTGGCTACAGGACACCATTAGCTCCTGAGGGTGCTGATAGCTGGGTACGCCTAGATGCTCACTCCCGCAGCCTGCCGTCACCCCCTTTTAGAGCCAGAAGTCAGTTGAGTAGATGAAGAAAAGAAGACTTCAGTGACGGCATTTATCTGAGGTACCGCAGCGTGCGGATGCTGCGCGCCAAACTCCCACATACATGCAGCACTACAGGGTGCAGGGCGCGAGGGGGGGCGCCCTGGGCAGCTAATAAATCCTCAGTGGACATCTGGCAAGAGGGGACATTAGTGCCGAGGCACTGTCCCAATACCCCCGCCAGTATAATCATACAAGAAGCGGGACGGAAGCACGCCATTAAGGGTGAGGAGCTTCGTCCTCACAGCTCACTCGGCGCCATTTTCTCTCCTTCAGGGTGCAGAGACGCTGGTCCTTCCTTCCCACTGACAAGTATCAGGGTGCAAAACGGGGGGGGGGGGGGGGGGGGGCACTGGCTAAAATTGGTGCAATAGGTCTGGGGCGTTTATTAGGCGCTTCAAAACCGCTGTTTGGGCGCTAGGGTGTGAGCTGGCAAATCCCCTCTGTGTCTCTCTGACAGGCTTTACTGTGGGTCTGTCCCCTATATGCCCGGTGTGTCTGTGGGTGTTTGGTGCACGTGTGTCGACATGTCTGAGGCTGAAGGCTCTTCCCAGGAGGAGGCTGTATTAGGGACACAAATGGCTGCGGGGGGGACCCTGTTGGCACCGCCGACGCCGGATTGGGTAAATGTGTTGAACGCCTTGAATGCTAATGTGGCTCTTATTAGTAAGAGGCTAGATAAGTCTGAGTCTCAGACCCAGGCATGGAGGAAATCTGTAGAAGATATGTTATTGCAAAATCAGGTCCCCTCAGGGTCACAGAAACGTACGCTGGCCCAATTGGCAGACACTGATACCGACACGGATTCTGATTTCAATGTCGACTATAGCAATTCCAGATTAGATCCAAAATTGGCAAAAAGCATTCAGTACATGATTGTGGCGGTTAAAGAGGTACTACATATCACTGAGGACCCGGCTGTCCCTGATAAAAGGGTCTGTATGTATAAGGAAAGGAAACCTGAGGTAACGTTTCCTCCCTCTCTTGAACTGAATACGCTATTTGAAAAAGTCTGGGAAGGTCCTGACAAAAAGTTTCAGATTCCCAAAAGAATTACGGTAGCTTATCCGTTTCCCTCGGCGGATAGGGAAAAGTGGGAGTCACCCCCCACCGTGGACAAGGCCCTGTCACGTTTGTCTAAAAAGGTGGCTCTCCCGTCACCTGACACGGCGGCCCTTAAGGATCCTGCGGATCGTAAACAGGAAACTATGTTAAAGTCCATTTATGCGACCACAGGTACGCTACTCATACCTGTCATTGCGTCTGCGTGGGTAAGTAGTGCTATCGAAAAGTGGGCAGACAACTTGTCTTCTGAAATAGATACCCTAGATAGGGATAGCGTCCTCTTGACGCTGGGTTATATCAAGGACGCTGCAGAATACCTTAAGGAAGCTGCGAGATATATTGGTCTTTAAGGATCTAAGGCAAATGCCATGGCAGTCTCAGCTAGATGAGCGTTGTGGATACACCAATGGAATGCTGATTCTAAGAAAAGTATGGAATCTCTACCATATAAAGGTAAGGCCTTATTTGGTGATGGCCTTGATGATTTGGTGTCTACAGCTACCGCGGGTAAGTCATCCTTTTTACCTTATGATACTCCACAACAAAAGAAAACGCATCACTATCAGATGCAGTCCTTTCGGCCCAATAAATACAGAAAGGGCCGAGGTTCTTCCTTCC
Organism: Pseudophryne corroboree; assembly: GCF_028390025.1. NCBI lineage: Eukaryota > Metazoa > Chordata > Amphibia > Anura > Myobatrachidae > Pseudophryne > Pseudophryne corroboree. Next base: position 351,137,698 of record NC_086444.1, read on the forward strand.
TTGCAACTAGAGGAAGGGGAAGAGGTAAACGATCACCAGCCTTGTCAGGCTCCCTAGATCAGAAGTCCTCCCAGGCTTCTGCCAATTCCACCGCATGACGGGGCTCCTATGCAGGAGTCCGCACCGGCGGGGACAAGTCTCAAACTCTTCAGTCAGTTTTGGGTTCATTCGGACCTAGACCCATGGGTTTTACAAATAGTATCCCAAGGGTACAAGCTGGAGATCCAAGACGTTCCCCCTCACCGTTTGTTCAAATCGGCCTTACCAGCTTCGCTTCCGGACAGGGAGGTAGTTTGCGACGCAATACAAAAGTTGTGTCAAAATCAAGTTATCGTCAGGGTTCCCCAGTCACAACAGGGAGAAGGTTTTTATTCGAGCCTGTTTGTGGTCCCGAAGCCGGATGGCTCGGTCAGACCAATCCTAAACCTGAAATCCCTAAATTTCTACCTAAAGAAATTCGATCTCAAGATGGAGTCTCTCTGAGCAGTGATCTCCAGTCTGGAGGAAGGGGATTTTATGGTGTCGGTGGACATAAAAGATGCCTACTTACATGTTCCCATTTATCCTCCGCATCAGGCTCACCTGAGGTTTGCAATTCAGGATTGTCATTAACAATTTTAAACGTTGCCGTTTGGTCTGTCCACGGCTCCGAGGATTTTCACCAAAGTGATATCGGAGATGATGGTTCTCCTTCGCAAACAAGGAGTCACGATTATCCCATACTTGGATGCTCTCCTGATAAAGGTGAGATCCAGGGACCAGTTGGTGGAAAACGTTGCACTCTCCCTGACAGTTCTTCAGCAACATGGTTGGCTCCTAAATTTGCCAAAATCACAGTTGATTTCGACGATGCGGTTGTCATTTTTGGGAATGATATTGGACACAGAACTACAGAGAGTCTTTCTTCCAGTGGAAAAGGCTCTGGAACTTCAGAGTCTGGTCAAACAAATTCTGAAACCAGCTAGAGTGTCAATCCATCAATGCATTCGGTTGCTGGGGAAGATGGTTGCGGCCTACGAGGCCATTCAGTTTGGCAGATTCCATGCCAGAGTGTTCCAGTGGGACCTGTTGGACAAGTGGTACGGGTCACACCTACACATGCACCGGAGGATAATCCTGTCTTCCAAGACCCAGGGTATCACTCCTGAGGTGGCTGCACAGCTCTCACCTACTAGAGGGGCGCAGGTTCGGGATACAGGACTGGATCCTAGTGACCACGGATGCAAGCCTCCGAGGCTGGGGGGCAGTCATAATGGGAGAAAACTTCCAAGGAAGATGGTCAAGTCAGGAAACTTGTCTCCACATAAATGTTCTGGAGTTAAGGGCCATTTACAACGGCCTTCTGCAAGCGGAACATCTTCTTCGAGATCTGCCTGTACTGATCCAGTTGGACAATGTAACAGCAGTAGCATACATAAACCGTCAGGGCGGAACGAAAAGCAGAGCGGCAATGGCAGAAGCCACAAGGATTTTCCGCTGGGCGGAAAAGCATACACATCTTCCAGTTCCTGCCTGCATCTACAGCTTTCCTTGCCCACCCACATCCACACCTGCCCGACCGCCCGCTGCTTAGTATTCTCAGCACTCTACTATGAACAACCCTCGCCACTGAGGGACAGGGAGGAGGACAGCTGACCGGTAGGGGCTAATTTTTGTTATGTTATTTCTCCTGTGGGGAACAAAAGGATTTATGGATTTATGGGGGGAACAATGTGAATAATTCATGTGGGGAGCAATAGGATTTATGTGGGAAGAAATGTAATTGCTTTATGTGTGAGCAACATGATTTATGTGGGGAGCAATGTGATTGATTTATGTAGAGGGCCATATGATTTATGTAGAGGGCCATATGATTTATGTGGGGAGCGATGTGATCTGTTTTTTTCTGTGTGTGGCCAATGTATGTGTGGGGTTTTTTTTGCTGTGAGGGCCAATGTGTGTTTTTTGTTTTTTTCCTGTGGGTGTACCTTGACAATTTTAAAATATTGTTCGGTGTGCCGCGAGTAAAAAAAGGTTGAAAATCACTGCTCTAGGACGTAAGAGAAAATAGGAATTTGGTTACCTACCGGTAAATCCTTTTCTCGTAGTCTGTAGAGGATGCTGGGTGCCCGCCCAGTGCTTCGTTTTCCTGCAACGTTATCTGGTTCAGTACAACTTTGTTTATTTATGTACTGCATTGTTACTTGGTAAGTAATGTTTCAGCAGTTGCTGAGTTTTTCAAGCTAGTTAGCTTGATGTGCCTTGTATGTGTGAGCTGGTATGAATCTCGCCACTATCTGTGTTAAATCCTTCTCTCGAAGATGTCCGTCTCTTTGGGAACAGTTTCTAGACTGTCTGGTAGGAGGGTCATAGAGGGAGGAGCTAGCCCACACTTTCAAACTCTTAAAGTGCCAATGGCCCCTGGTGGACCCGTCTATACCCCATGGTACTAATGTGGACCCCAGTATCCTCTACGGACTACGAGAAAAGGATTTACCGGTAGGTAACCAAAATCCTATTTATATGCGAGTAGAAGTATTTTAAATTGAATACAGTAGAATATGGGCAACCAATGGCGGGACTGACAGAGTGGATCCGCAGACAATTAATGTTTTGCTAGGAAGATTAGCCTTGCATCTGTATTCAAAATGGATTGTAGTGGTGAGAGTCTTTTCTTGGGAAGACCAGTAAGGAGAGTATTGCAATAATCAATGCGGGAGATAATGAGTGCGTGGATTAGAGTTTTTGCAGTCTCTTGTGTAAGATACGGTCGTATTTTAGATGTTTTTTTAGATGCATGTAACATGATTTAGAGACAGATTGAATGTGTGGCACAAATGACAGTTCAGAGTCAAGGATGACACCTAGGCAGTGAACTTGTGGGGTAGGGTAGATTGTCAAGTTGTTAACAGTCATGGAGTTATCAGGCTGGTAACTACTCTTGGCTGGCCAGAATATTTTGTTTGGCAGGAATTCTGTTTTGGAAATGTTGCGTTTGAGGTGGCGTGATGACATCCAAGATGAAATGGCAGAAAGGTATTTCGTGACACGGAACAATACAGATGGAGACAAATCTGGGGAGGATAGATAGATTTGAGTATCATCAGCGTACAAATGATACTAAAATCTGAAGGAGCTGATTAGTTTACCAAGAGATGAGGTATAGATTGAGAAAAGCAGAGGACCTAAGACTGAGCCTTGCGGTACTCCAACTGTTAGAGGTAGTGAAGAGGAGGTGGAATCAGAGAAGTTGACACTGAAAGAGCGATTAGATAGGTAGGATGAGAACCAAGAAAGAGTGGTGTCCTGAAAACCTAGGGATTATAGTGTTTGTATGAGAAGAGAATGGTCAAGAGTGTCAAAAGCAGCAGAGAGATTAAGGAGAATAAGAAGTGAGTAATGGCCTTTAGATTTGGCAGTGACTAGATCATTCACTACTTTAGTCAGTGCTGTCTCTGTGGAGTGTTGGGAACGAAAGCCTTACTGAAGTGGGTCCAATAAATTGTGGGAGTTAAAAAAGTGTGTGAGGCTAGTGTAGGCAAGTCTCTCAAGAAGCTTGGATGGGCATGGGAGCTGAGAGATGGGACGGTAGTTAGAGAGTTTGGGTTAGAATTGTGTGTTTTTTAGATTGGGGGTAATCACTGCATGCTTGAACAGAGAAGGAAAGATACCAGTAGAGAGAGAGATTACAGATTTTAGTTAAGTTTGGGATAAGGACAGGAGACAGAGTTTTACTCACTTGTGAGGATATAGGATCAAAATAGAGGTAGTAAAGTAGGAGGATGAGAAGAGTGAAGATACTTCATCTCAAATGACAAAGTGCCAGAGGGTTCAGTTAGGGAATTGAGCAGGTCACTGGTTGAGGACGACCATACAATTTCATCTCAGATTTTATCAATCTTGTCCTTGAAGTAGAAAGCATTGGGGGGCAGGGGGCGGCGATGAGGGAGGCGTTAAGGGACTCGCTGCCAGGATTCCAACAGACGGGATGCCGCTATTGGCATACTGACAGCCGGCATCTCATCTGCCAATAAAACATATGTATTCCATATGAGGTCACATCTGTACATTAGTGAGTTCAGAAGCAATCCACCAAAGTAGCAGTACATAACAAGGACCATAACTTCTCAGGTAAACTGAACACAATGACCTGGCATGGAGTGTCAGGCCTTGTTACATTATATTGAGACTTGTGTATATGACCACGAGGTGCAGGAAGTGTGTAAACTCCTGCCCTGCTGGAATGCATCCCATAATAACTGATGCAAGAGGGATTCAAGACATATCCAATATCCTGATTATCTAGTATTGTCACTAGCTTCTCTGAAATGTGTCCACCTATTTTGGATGGGTTGGGGTTGGGTGACCGGCGGCCGGGATCCCGGCGGTCAGCATTCCGATGCCGGGATCCCAACCGCCAGAATGCCGGCAGGGGGGCGAGTACAACGAAGCCCCTTGCGAGCTCGGTGGCACGCTGCGTTCGCCACACACACTCTATGGGTGTCATGGGCATTCTGGCGGTCGGGATCCCGGCTTCGTTATGCTGACCGCCGTTATCCGAACTGCCGTGATCATAGCTACATCGCATTTATGGACATGCAGTAGCCTTCATATAGATTTAAAAAGCGCCCATCTCTAAACCTATACCCATTGGATGTGAGAATCCCTGTGCATTCTTTTGAATGAAAAATAATTTTTCTGACCTCCAGTGTCACCAGTAAAGATACACCTACAGTATATATTATAACCTAATTACTTATATGTATTAGCTTCAGCGATAAATGCTGACATTTACTAGAATATAATTGTTGCCCTAAAATGTGTCTTGGTTGATGTGACACACATCGCTAATTAGTTTTGCAATTTCAGTTGCGATTTTTAGCAACTCACACCTCAGCCAGCGCTTTACCACCGATGCTCCATATATGTGACCAATGACCATTCTGCCTCATTTTTGCAGTCAGTGACCATACAGTATGGTGCCAAACCTTCGCATTTATTTTAATTTCTGATATATTGTGTTCTTTTTATTTTTAGATATTGGTGGTCATTCCGAGTTGTTCGCTCGTTGCCGATTTTCGCTATATTGCGATTACTCGCTTACTGCGCATGCGCAAGGTTCGCAGAGCGCATGCGCTTAGTAATTTTGCTCAAAAGTTAGGTATTTTACTCACGGCATAACGAGGATTTTTCATCGTTCTGGTGATCGTACTGTGATTGACAGGAAGTGGGTGTTTCTGGGCGGAAACTGGCCGTTTTCTGGGCGTGTGCGAAAAAATGCTGGCGTTTCTGGGAAAAACGCGGGAGTGTCTGAAGAAACGGGGGAGTGTCTGGCCGAACACTGGGTGTGTTTGTGACGTCAAACCAGGAACGAAACTGACTGAACTGATCGCAGTGTAGGAGTAAGTCTCGAGCTACTCAGAAACTGCTAAGAAATTTCTATTCGCAATTGTGCTAATCTTTCGTTCGCAATTCTGCTAAGCTAAGATACACTCCCAGAGGGCGGCGGCTTAGCGTGTGCAATGCTGCTAAAAGCAGCTAGCGAGCGAATAACTCGGAATGAGGGCCATTGTACCTAAACATTTTTGTGTATGCATTGCTTCAGCTGTTTACTACTGCGACTTGTTATTATTGTGCAATGTATTTATACTTAGTAAAATAATTTATATTCTTTCCCAAATTCTTTCCTGTCCAAAAATTAACTTTGCTTCTCCTTGGCTAGAGGAGAACAGCTCAATTCTAGAGAGACATTCGGATCATCAGCGTTTTGAATCGTCTCTAATTAACAAGTAATTATCCAATTAACAGTTATCTCAATATCCCTTAGCACAATGTTTAGTTGAGTCGGTCTGCATGACAGCGGTTATGAACAATTAAATTGGGATGACCTATACACTATAGGTTTGTTGTGAAGGTCATTGATCTGTTAAAGAAGTGCATAGGATGCTTGATTCAAAGTTGCACTCAAGTCAGAGTTGTAGCCAGATCAGACAGGTTTTAGCAGCTCGTGCTTCAGAGCTTTCAAATGCAACTTTAATCGAATACATGGGATTCAGAGGTGGTATGCATCTGAGCTGTTTCTAAACTTGCGGCTAAGTGGGTGTACCTGACAATGTAAGGTAAGTGGGCCGTGGGCGTTTAGATAGAGTAATTTGGCTATTCAGAGGTGAACGTACGCAGAAATTCATGTGAGTTCAGTACTCTCACAAGTGGATGTGTGGTGATGGGGCAGCCAACTGTTACTGCAGGTGGAGATCTGCATTTATTTACGAGCATGCAGTGAGGCAGTTTTGTGGACCAATCTAAATCAGGCCCAGAGTCTTCAAATCTACCACACATGGGCGTAGCTACCATAGGTGTATAAGGTGCAGCTGCTATTGTGCCCAGAACTTAGAGGGGCCCACCTTCCTTGTCAGAGTTGCATGTGTTATATACATTTTTCACAAGTGGGTGGTAAATAGGAGCCCATACATACTTTTGCCTTGGGGTCTACACTGTAGTTACACCCCTGGACCTGCTTATTGTAATGTGGTATAGAATGAACTGGAGGACATTATAATATAATATAACATACCTTACTGTAATATGAACTGGGGCACTGTTATGTGGCACAATATGAAGTAGAGGCACGATAGTGTGGCATAATATGAACGGGGGGCAGCACTGTAATATAGCATAATATGAACTAGGGACACTATGTCATAATGTGAATTGGGTCTGCTGTGTTGCATAATGTGTACTAGCAGCCCCACAATGTGACATAGGGGTCTATTCAATTATTGTCGGAATTACCGACTTGTCAGAAAAACTGCACTTTCCGGCTTTTTTAGGTCAAATCTGGATTCGACCTATTCAAGTCCAGTGCCGTTTCCGACAGGTTTTTTCCCTTTTCCGACAGTGCTGATCCGACTTTAAAAAAGTCGGATCGGTATTGTCGGAAACGGGGAAAAACCTTTCGGAAATGCCCGCAAATTGACTATTGAAGTGTTGGATCCTCTCCGTCAAAGAGGATCCGACAATAATTGAATAGACCCTAGGGCACTACTATAGGGCATAACATTAACTAGGGCACTGCTATGGTTCAGAAAATTAACTAGAGCACTATTTGGGGGTATAAATTAGCAACTTCTGCAGGGAGTTATCTCTCTAGAAGCATTGGGACAGGAGCCCATTGAAAATGTTGCTATGGAGCCTTCAAAGTTCTATCTACGCCCCTGACACCACACCCCAAAATCTTTTATCCCTATCTTCTCTGTGTTGCTTTTGGAAATATGCTTTTAATAAATGACATTGCTTTGGATATCCTGAATACATGTAGATGGATGCAGGTTTAAGAAACACGTCCCATCTGTCACAGCTGTTGTTGCAATAATATACTGAAACAAACAAAAAACAAATGGAAAATTAATCTACAATTAAATACTCTAGAGATACATCTTTGAACACTTGTTTTAATCTTTCATGCAGCCTTTGGCTGACTTGTAGAATGTTTCCATAAACTAAAGGGGAGATGTATCAATCCTTGGAGAGAGATACAACTTTAACTGTCTCCAAGTCTTGCTTCAACTACTCCCCCTAAGTGTTTTGGGAAATAGAAAAACAGTTGAAAAACTTTGGATGTGGCACATGGATACAAAGGATCGCATGGCCCGCCCGCCGCGACATCTGCCGGCTGCTATTACCGCTCCCCCTCCTCCAACCCGTGACGTCACTGTTGTATTCTGTTTTGCCTTTATTATAGCAATGAATCATCAAGTATGTTATGTCTTTCATTTCTTAATGGTAATACTTGCATTATTACAAATAGCTAAAGGCATCATCTCCTCATGGCTGTTCTTCTTCTCCTCCTTCCTTTCTCTCTATCCCTACTCCCTGATCACGTCATGTCCTTCTGTGCTGCATAATTCTTATAGATACACTACCTCATCTTACTATTACTTGACAATGCACATAAACTATCTTTATACATAAGATACTATAATCACGACGCAGTTTAACCATTTGTGTATGTTTTCCAGCACCTGTGGGCAAATGGCAGATTGTCATTCACTTCCATACATTACCAGATTTTCGTTCCGACCAGCAAGTTGGGTGGTTGGGTGGTTGGTTGGTTGGTTGGTTGGTTGGTTGGTTGGTTGGTTGGTTGATTGTTTGGACAGATAAAGGTGTATGGCCAGTTTTATGGGTACTTGAAGATAGTGGTCGAGGAACCCTGCGTTAGGACAAAAATATTTTTAAATCCATAGAACTGTACAGGAAGCCCAAGAAATCAATAACCACTAATATAAAAGATGGCTTCTAGGATAGTCTTTGTTAGTATAGACCAGTGTTTCTCATCTCCAGTCTTTAGGAACTCCTAAAGACTGCTATACAGATCTCCTAGTTGGTGCATTCCTTACTAGCTGACACGTTTTAAAAGCTTTACAGGTGGTTCTGTTTCAGTTGTGATACTGAGGAGATCTGGAAAACATGCTGTTATGGGTTCCTGAGGACTGGTGTTGGGAAACATACACAATGATTAATCCTAATTTATCAAGCGGATTATCTAAAATACTGTGTTGCAATACTGTATAAGAGAGGGACCATCTTCATTTACAAACAATTTATTCAACAAGGTGTCCAAAGGAGTACTGAGGCTGTGATACAGAGAATCTCCTGTTGTGCATTGACAAATAATTTAAGAACAGATAAGATGTTTCCATGTTATTATGTATACACATGCTTTTACACTGTCTGCACTTGTTTTAGAAAGAGCACCTACTTCCTAAAAGGATCAAATAGAGAGCATGTTTCTTGCATATGGCGTTGGAACCTTGTAAGACTCTGGCAGTCTGTAGGCATTTGATAAGATGTCCTTAGAAAGTCCTGGTTTCCCCCTGAGATGTCTATTTCTAAATACTGTACTTTTACCGCATGTAAGTAGGACACATAATTAAACAAACGACTTTACATAATTAAAGCTGTTCTTCTTAAGATGTCCATATGTCTTTCAATACCTTTTCAGTCAGAGATAGTAACTCTCTCTGATTGCACTCTCAGCAACTCCCCAGCCCCAGTATCTCCGTAAAACAATCTGGAGTTGATGAAGCTGGAGATGTATAAAATATGAATTCTTCAGAAGAATGGTATACAGAAAAGGGCACATTTTCACAAAGAATGAAACATTACCAGCAGCTGTGCCTAGTTAGATGTTTAAAGCCGAGAATGGGAAAAGCTTCATTTTTATGCATTATGTGAAATGATACTGTGCTGGCAACCATAAGCAAGCTCGTATAAGCAATCTGTGTATATTTTCTTTCCTCAATTTTATGTATTCATTGGAGAAAAATATTCAAGAACCCAGAAATAAAATCCCACTGCCCATTTCCTTGATATCTCCTGTACAGAGCATATGATGTCTCCTCATATTGTCCTCTAATTGGGAGGGATGTTTGTAACCTGTATTACGGTGGATTACTTGGCCACACTGCAAGCTGCATTATGTTCTTGGCAGCGGTGCATTGCTGTGTGCTGGTGACAGATTGCTTGTTTGCTGTCTCACATGATTTGCTGGGGAGTTTTTTTTAATGGAAAGGCTGATATTGCTACAAATAATTGGACTGTAAATGTGTTTAGGAACATTAACAAATATGTAAGCACTTTTTAATTAAAGGTTTTGTGTAGTATGTTCCTTACTGTCATTTATTTTTATCCATGCAATACTTATTGGCAATAGTAATTACTAAAATACCAGGGCTACCCAATCTCAAAATAAAATAAATGTCCAACTTTTAGTAATAATCACCCCATCATTCTTCGTTTTCCAAAGAAAAGGACTTGAAAAGCAGCAAGTGTTTAATAACACAGATGGACTATACATCTCAGTAATACCCCTTTCAGACAGACCATGAAATTACCGGGTGAAACAGTTCCACCCGGTAATTTCATGTAACACACGGGTCCTTTTTCCGTGTGAAAGGGTCAACCCGTGTTGTAATTCCCGGGACTTCAACCCAGGAATTTACCTGGGTCGGAGACACGGGAATTATGACACGGGTTGACGCTTTCACACAGACAAAATACCCGTGTTGACCTGCAAATTACCGGGTCCAAATTTTCGACCCGGTAATTTGTATGTCTGTGTGAAGGGGGGATCAGGCAGGACCCGGCACTGAAATGCCGGGTAATTGCCGGGACTTTCAGACTTTTCTGTCTGAAAAGGGTATTAATGAATTGAGTGTAGCATACCTGTAGCTTTAGAGATGAAGAGGGGAGAGAGAGAAAAAAAATCAATCAGCGTCTAACTTCCATGTTACAGGCTGTGTTATAAAAATGACAGGAGCTGATTGGTTGGTATCTATTTCCAAGGCTTGATACATCTCACCCATGGATTCTTGCAATTGTTCCACTAAATCAGGGGTGGGGAACCTTTTTTCTACCAAGGGCCATTTGGATATTTCTAAAATCCTTTGGGGGCCATACAAAAATGATCAACTTAAAAATTAGCCTGCTGCCAGTAGATATGCCCCCAGTAATTATGCCTTCAGTCAGTAGTTATGCCCCAAGTAGATATACCCCCAGTCAGTTGTTATGACCCAGTAGATATGCCCCCCAGTACACATGCTCCCAGTCGCTTGTTATGCCCCATTAGATATGCCCCCAGTCAATTGTTATGCCCCATTAGATATGCCCCCTAGTAGCGATGCCTAAATATACACATTAAAGAAGAAAAAAAACACAATACTCACCAGCCCCGCTCATGCTTCCGGACCGTTGCCATCCGCCTTGCCGCCCGCTCCTCATAACTATGGAAGAGACGTCATGACATCTCTCCCATAGCACCACACAGCGCACACGCACACTGCCAGAGCCGTAAGCCGGAGCTCAGGAGTGAGCTCCTGCATCCAGCTGCTGCTGAGGGGAAGAAGCTGGGCACCTGCTAGTAACAAAATCTCAGCGGGTGCCCGGCATCTCCCTTGGTTAGGTGAGCCTGGCCGGGCCGGATCAAGTGGCTCTGCGGGCCTTATACGGCCCGCGGGCCTGAGGTTCCCCACCCCTGCACTAAATAATAGCCCTTTTCCACTGATTATATTCCCTGGGTTATTGCTGTGATAACCTAGATCGTGGCTCAGTGGAACAGGGTTAATCCGTGTCCAGTGACCCGAGAATCCAACCCGACTTGTTAGCACGGATGGTCCTGGGAAGGACCGGATTAAGGGGCAGTGTAAACGGATAGACCTGGCTCCCAGTTACACCATGTGAGGATTCACGATGGGGATGCTGACTCCTGCAGCGCTGTCACACTTTCAGGATTGGGGCCAGAGCCGGTGTCTCTACTGCTGCAGAGTAACTTTGGCCGCTGCTCATCTGTGTGCAGTTAAATCTAAAAATTATCTGGGTCGGAGCCTCGGTGGAAAGTGTCAGCCCTGGGTCTGCCCCGATTTGTTCCAAATCTCAGCTCAGACCTGGGACTTTGGTGGAAAAGTTTTAATACTTTTAAGCCAGCCATGCACTGAATGATGTACAACAAATTTGAACAATTAGTGGGAAATTTACTAAAGGTCGATTTCAATTTTTTTTAAAACAATGAAATTCGTTTAAAATCGCTCTCAATCGAAGTTGGCTGAAACATATTTGCTAACAGGTGATTTTTTTTTTTTATGTTTTCATTTCTAAATATAAATAAGTGTGTGTTTTGGCCCTGGAAGTAGAAAATCAGCCTTTAGTAAATTTCCCCCTTATACTGTAATTCAGTGTATGTACATGCATGCTAATTGTTCAATACTGAAAATGGTAGAAAAATTCTCTGGATCATTTGCTTTTCACATGTTTGATCATCATTCTGAGCATCATTCTGGCGCTTTCTTTCACTAAAGCGAGTTTCATGCTAATACATCCTGCAGTGTATGGAGGCATTCAGTGATCATAATATTGCTCCTCCAGTTCCCCCATTGGTCGGATCATCTCTATAAGTCATGTGTATGGCCAGCATGCAGTGTCAGACTGGGGCATGAAGGTCCCACCGGAGGAATGAAGTTGTAGGGGCCCAAGTTTGTGGTGTGGCCAATCTCCAGAGGGGGTGTGGCCAACCACCACATAGGATTGGCTACCCATTCGAGAGTGCATTGTTTGGGCTCCTTGATAAACAAATATATTAAATACTGCTAGTTCATACACAATAATGTACCAGATTAATAACACCAATGCACTGTAGAAAATAAATCATAGTCCTGTGCAGCATTTGGTAACATATACAGTACCAGTCCAAAGTTTGGATACACCTTCTCATTCAGTGGTTTTTATTTATTATAATTATTTTCTACATTGCAGATTAATACTGAAGACATCAAAACTATGAAAGAACACATATGGAATTATGTTGTAAACAAAAAACTGTTAAATCAAAATATGTTTTATAGTTTAGATTCCTCAAAGTAGCCCCCTTTTGCTTTGATGACAGCTTTGCACACTCTTGCCATTCTCTCAATCAGCTTCATGAGGTAGTCTCCTGGAATGGTTTTCCAACAGTCTTGAAGGAGTTTCCAGAGGTTCTGAGCACTTGTTGGCTGTTTTTCCTTCACTCTGCGGTCCAACTCATCTCAAACCATCTCAATTGGGTTTAGGTCGGGTGATTGTGGGGGCCAGGTCATCTGACGCAGCACTCCATCACTTTCCTTCTTGGTCAAGTAGCTCTTACATAGCCTGGAGGTGTGTCTGGGGTAATTGTCTTGTTGAAAAACAAATGATGGTCCCAGTAAGCGCAAACCAGATTAGAGTCTATTAGAGTGAAGCATATGCATGCACAAATTACCAATAATATCTCAATTGCAAAAACATCGGCATATGCCAGTCCATCTCTACTTTTATAGGCACCATATTGAAGGTTCAGGCTATAGAATGAGTTTTCTCTGACGTCCTAGTGGATGCTGGGGACTCCGTAAGGACCATGGGGAATAGCGGCTCCGCAGGAGACTGGGCACAGCTAAGAAAGATTTAGGACTACCTGGTGTGCACTGGCTCCTCCCACTATGACCCTCCTCCAGACTTCAGTTAGAATCCTGTGCCCGGCTGAGCTGGATGCACACTAGGGGCTCTCCTGAGCTCCTAGAGAGAAAGTATATTTTAGGTTTTTTATTTTACAGTGAGATCTGCTGGCAACAGACTCACTGCAGCGAGGGACTAAGGGGAGAAGAAGCGAACCTACCTAACTGGTGGTAGCTTGGGCTTCTTAGGCTACTGGACACCATTAGCTCCAGAGGGATCGACCGCATGGAACCGGCCATTGATGTTCGGTCCCGGAGCCGCGCCGCCGGCCCCCTTACAGAGCCAGAAGCAAGAAGAATCCGGAAAATCGGCGGCAGAAGACATCAGTCTTCACCAAGGTAGCGCACAGCACTGCAGCTGTGCGCCATTGCTCCTCATACACACTTCACACTCCGGTCACTGAGGGTGCAGGGCGCTGGGGGGGGCGCCCTGAGCAGCAATAAAAACACCTTGGCTGGCAAATATATCACAATATATAGCCCCAGAGGCTATATATGTGATAAATACCCCTGCCAGAATCCATAAAAAAGCGGGAGAAAAGTCTGCCAAAAAAGGGGCGGAGCTATCTCCCTCAGCACACTGGCGCCATTTCTCCCTCACAGCTCCGCTGGAAGGAAGCTCCCTAGCTCTCCCCGCAGTCTACACAACAGAAAGGGTAAAAAAGAGAGGGGGGGCACTAAATTTAGGCGCAATATATATATAGCAGCTATAAGGGGATATAATTTAGTTAATCCCTGTATTATATAGCGCTCTGGTGTGTGCTGGCATACTCTCTCTCTGTCTCCCCAAAGGGCTTTGTGGGGTCCTGTCTTCTGTCAGAGCATTCCCTGTGTGTGTGCGGTGTGTCGGTACGGCTGTGTCGACATGTTTGATGAGGAGGCTTATGTGGAGGAGGAGCAGGTGCCTATAAATGTGTTGTCACCCCCTGCGGGGCAGACACCGGAGTGGATGGACTTGTGGAAGGAATTACGCGAAAGTGTCGACTCCTTACATAAAAAATTTGACGACATGCCAAATGCGGGGCAGCCGGCTTCTCAGCCCGTGCCTGCCCAGACGTCTCAAAGGTCATCAGGGGCTCTAAAACGCCCGCTACCTCAGATGGCAGACACAGATGTCGACACGGATACTGATACCAGTGTCGACGACGAAGAGATTAATGTAATGTCCAATAGGGCCACTCGTTATATGATTGAGGCAATGAAAAATGTTTTACACATTTCTAAGGTGACCCCAGGTACCACAAAAAAGGGTATTATGTTTTGGGAGAAAAAACTACTAGTAGTTTTTCCCCCTTCTGAAGAATTAAATGAAGTGTGTGAAGTAGCGTGGGCTTCCCCCGATAAAAAATTGGTAATTTCAAAAAAATTACTAATGGCGTACCCTTTCCCGCCAGAGGATAGGTCACGTTGGGAAACACCCCCTAGGGTGGATAAAGCACTTACGCGCTTATCAAAAAAGGTGGCACTGCCGTCCCAGGATACGGCCGCCCTAAAGGAACCTGCTGACAGAAAGCAGGAGGCTCTCCTGAAGACTATATATACGCACACTGGTATTATACTGAGACCAGCTATTGCTTCAGCATGGATGTGCAGTGCTGCAGCTGCATGGTCAGCCTCCCTGTCAGAAAACATTGACACCCTAGACAGGGACACTATATTGCTAAACGTAGAGCATATTAAAGACGCTGTCTTCTACATAAGAGATGCACAGAGGGATATTTGCCGGCTGGCATCTAAAATAAGTGCACTGTCCATTTCTGCCAGGAGAGGGTTATGGACCCGGCAGTGGACAGGTGATGCAGATTCTAAAAGGCACATGGAAGTTTTGCCTTATAAGGGTGAGGAGTTGTTCGGGGATGGTCTTTCGGACCTAGTGTCCACAGCAACGGCTGGGAAGTCAGCATTTTTTCCACATGTGCCCTCACAACCAAAGAAAGCACCGTATTATCAGGTACAGTCCTTTCGCCCCCAAAAGAGCAGACGGGGTAGAGGCGCGTCCTTTCTGCCCAGAGGCAGAGGTAGGGGAAAAAAGCTGCAGCATACAGCCACTTCCCAGGAACAAAAGTCCTCCCCCGCTTCCTCTGCTAAGTCCGCCGCATGACGCTGGGGCTCAACAGGCGGTGCCAGGTACGGTGGGGGCCCGTCTCAAAAACTTCAGCAATCAGTGGGCTCGCTCACAAGTAGATCCCTGGATCCTTCAAGTTGTATCTCAGGGGTACAGGCTGGAATTCGAGACATTTCCCCCCCCCCCCCCCCCCCGCCGTTTCCTCAAATCTGCCTTACCAACGACTCCCTCAGAAAGGGAGGCTGTGTTAGAGGCAATTCACAAGCTGTATTCCCAGCAGGTGATAGTCAAGGTGCCCCTACTTCAACAAGGACGGGGTTACTATTCCACAATGTTTGTGGTACCGAAACCGGACGGTTCGGTGAGACCCATTTTAAATTTGAAATCCTTGAACACATATTTAAGAAGATTCAAGTTCAAGATGGAATCGCTCAGGGCGGTTATTGCAAGCCTGGAAGAGGGGGATTACATGGTATCTCTGGACATCAAGGATGCTTACCTGCATGTCCCCATTTACCATCCTCACCAGGAGTACCTCAGATTTGTGGTACAGGATTGTCATTACCAATTCCAGACGTTGCCGTTCGGCCTGTCCACGGCACCGAGGGTATTTACCAAGGTAATGGCCGAAATGATGATACTCCTTCGGAAAAAGGGAGTTTTAATTATCCCATACTTGGACGATCTCCTGATAAAGGCGAGGTCCAGAGAGCAGTTGTTGGTCGGCGTAGCATTATCTCAGGAGGTGCTACACCAGCACGGTTGGATTCTGAATATTCCAAAGTCACAGCTGGTTCCGGCGACACGTCTACTGTTCCTGGGGATGATTCTGGACACAGTCCAGAAAAAAGTGTTTCTCCCAGAGGAGAAAACCAAGGAGCTGTCATCTCTAGTCAGAGGCCTCCTGAAACCAAAACAGGTGTCGGTGCATCACTGCACGCGAGTCCTGGTAAAGATGGTAGCTTCCTACGAAGCAATTCCATTCGGCAGGTTCCATGCCAGAACCTTTCAGTGGGACCTGTTGGTCCAATGGTCCGGATCGCATCTTCAAATGCATCGGTTGATAACCCTGTCTCCAAGGACCAGGGTGTCTCTGCTGTGGTGGCTGCAGAGTGCTCATCTCAGAGAGGGCCGCAGATTCGGCATACAGGACTGGGTCCTGGTGACCACGGATGCCAGCCTTCGAGGCTGGGGGGCAGTCACACGGGGAAGAAACTTCCAAGGACTTTGGTCAAGTCAGGAGACTTCCCTACACATAAATGTTCTGGAACTGAGGGCCATTTACAATGCCCTAAGTCAGGCAAAGCCCCTGCTTCAAAACCAGCCGGTTCTGATCCAGTCAGACAACATCACGGTAGTCGCCCATGTAAACCGACAGGGCGGCACAAGAAGCAGGACGGCGATGGCAGAAGCCACAAGGATTCTCCGATGGGCGGAAAATCACGTGTTAGCACTGTCAGCAGTGTTCATTCCGGGAGTGGACAACTGGGAAGCAGACTTCCTCAGCAGGCACGACCTCCACCCGGGAGAGTGGGGACTTCATCCAGAAGTCTTCCAACTGATTGTAAACCGTTGGGAAAGGCCACAGGTGGACATGATGGCGTCCCGCTTAAACAAAAAGCTAGAAAAATATTGCGCCAGGTCAAGAGACCCTCAGGCGATAGCTGTGGACGCTCTAGTGACACCGTGGGTGTACCGGTCGGTTTATGTGTTCCCCCCTCTTCCTCTCATACCCAAGGTACTGAGGATAATAAGGAAAAGAGGAGTAAGAACTATTCTCATTGTTCCAGATTGGCCAAGAAGGTCTTGGTACCCGGAACTTCAAGAATTAATCTCAGAGGACCCATGGCCTCTGCCGCTCAGACAGGACCTGCTGCTGCAGGGGCCTGTCTG
Organism: Pseudophryne corroboree; assembly: GCF_028390025.1. Lineage (NCBI taxonomy): Eukaryota > Metazoa > Chordata > Amphibia > Anura > Myobatrachidae > Pseudophryne > Pseudophryne corroboree. Next base: position 351,154,657 of record NC_086444.1, read on the forward strand.
TTCCAAGACTTACCGCGGCTGCGTTTGACGGCATGGCGGTTGAACACCGGATCCTAAAAGAAAAGGGTATTCCGGAGGAAGTCATTCCTACGCTCATTAAAGCTAGAAAAGATGTAACCGTACAACATTATCACCGCATATGGCGAAAATATGTTGCGTGGTGTGAGGCCAGGAAGGCCCCAACGGAGGAATTCCAGCTAGGTCGATTTCTGCACTTCCTACAGTCAGGGGTGACTAGGGGCCTAAAACTGGGTTCCATTAAGGTCCAGATTTCGGCTCTGTCGATTTTCTTCCAAAAAGAACTGGCTTCACTGCCTGAAGTTCAGACATTTGTCAAGGGAGTGCTGCATATTCAGCCTCCTTTTGTGCCTCCAGTGGCACCGTGGGACCTCAACGTGGTGTTGGGTTTCCTAAAGTCACATTGGTTTGAGCCACTCAAAACCGTGGATTTATAATATCTCACGTGCAAAGTGGTCATGCTTTTGGCCTTGGCTTCGGCAAGGCGTGTGTCAGAATTGGCGGCTTTGTCATGTAAAAGCCCCTATTTGATTTTCCATATAGATAGGGCAGAATTGAGGACTCGTCCCCAGTTTCTTCCTAAGGTGGTATCAGCTTTTCACTTGAACCAACCTATCGTGGTGCCTGCGGCTACTAGGGACTTGGAGGACTCCAAGTTACTGGACGTAGTCAGGGCCTTGAAAATTTATGTTTCCAGGACGGCTGGAGTCAGGAAGACTGACTCGCTATTTATCCTGTATGCACCCAACAAGCTGGGTGCTCCTGCTTCGAAGCAGACTATTGCTCGCTGGATTTGTAGCACAATTCAGCTTGCGCATTCTGTGGCTGGCCTGCCGCAGCCTAAATCTGTAAAAGCCCATTCCACGAGGAAAGTGGGCTCTTCTTGGGCGGCTGCCCGAGGGGTCTCGGCTTTACAACTTTGCCGAGCTGCTACTTGGTCAGGGGCAAACATGTTTGCAAAATTCTACAAATTTGATACCCTGGCTGAGGAGGACCTTGAGTTCTCTCATTCGGTGCTGCAGAGTCATCCGCACACTCCCGCCCGTTTGGGAGCTTTGGTATAATCCCCATGGTCCTTACGGAGTCCCCAGCATCCACTAGGACGTCAGAGAAAATAAGATTTTACTCACCGGTAAATCTATTTCTCGTAGTCCGTAGTGGATGCTGGGCGCCCGTCCCAAGTGCGGACTGTCTGCAATACTTGTATATAGTTATTGTTAACTAAAAGGGTTATTGTTGAGCCATCTGTTGAGAGGCTCTGTTGTGTTCATACTGTTAACTGGGTATAATATCACGAGTTATACGGTGTGATTGGTGTGGCTGGTATGAGTCTTACCCGGGATTCAAAATCCTTCCTTATTGTGTCAGCTCTTCCGGGCATAGTATCCTTACTGAAGTCTGGAGGAGGGTCATAGTGGGAGGAGCCAGTGCACACCAGGTAGTCCTAAATCTTTCTTAGCTGTGCCCAGTCTCCTGCGGAGCCGCTATTCCCCATGGTCCTTACGGAGTCCCCAGCATCCACTACGGACTACGAGAAATAGATTTACCGGTGAGTAAAATCTTATTTTAAAAGTCACTATTATTTTGTCGATTTTGTGCTCGATTTCTGTCGATTTTACAAACCGACTGTCAGTAAAACTCCAATTTGCACTGAAACTTGTAAGAAAACATTGATGTTTTCCCAATGTTCAGTTTCGATTGTGAGTTGATTTTTCGATCGAATGTTGCCATTAGTAAATCTCCAATTTGCTAAATTTGCGTAAATACACAAAATCTAGTTTTAGTTGTTTTTTATTTTTATTTCTTGCATTTTTTCTTCTTTTAAATAGAGATATTTTTTTAGGAATCATTTGACATATATTTTATTCACTCTTTTCTTTGATTTGTGGTAAAGATTGCAGGAATAAAGAGCAGTTTCATTAAACATTTATAGAGGTTTGCAGCTCTGACAGGTTCTCTGCATTCTGATTCCCTCATAGTGTGGCGTCCTGGTGTTCTTTTTAATTAGGAGTGACACTCCTAAGCACAATATAGTAGTGGGAGGGTGAATCAGCAAGTTGGAGGGTAGATCCTACATGGAGAGGGTACCAGTAAAGTCTATGGGAAATTACTAATTCTTCTTGTCATTGGTTATTCAAATGGGGACATTTTTCCTCCTCTTAAAACTTAGGGCTTAATTCAGACCTGATCGCAGCAGCAAAATATTTCTCATATGTGCACAGACAGTTATATTTGGGTGGGTTATTTTGTTTCTGTGCAGGGTAAATACTGGCTGCTTTATTTTTACACTGCAATTTAGATTTCAGTTTGAACACACCCCACCCAAATCTAACTCTCTCTGCACATGGTATATTTGCCCCACCTGTAGTGCACATGGTTTTGCCCATTAGAGAAAAAGTTTGCTGCTGTGATCAGGTATGAATTAGGCCCTTAGGTCATTTCTGGTAAGATGGAAATGTTGCATATTATACCTTTATACAAACATACTTTTAATGGTGCCCTTCATGAGATCCAAAATCTCATCTTCATGACACTTCCAAGGGAGCAGGGCTAAATGGAGAATGTCACAGTAACTTGTGTTACCGTGGGTGTCTTTCCACTCACTTCACTAGAGAAGTGGGCAATATCCAGGAGGGTTGGATGCTTCCAGGAGACCTCCCCCAAATTCATTAATCTCCCAGATGTGTTAAAGCAGATCTGTCACTGGACTGTCTTTCTTGCATTATTATTTTTTTTTGCTTTACTGTATAGCACTTTATGTACTGAGTAGTTAAAAAAAAAAAAAGTCAGTGTTTTAACAGAGCCCTCTTCACCTGGGAGAAGTAATTGGGGGAATTCAAGTCAGCCCTATCTCGCACAAAACTGCTTGCAAACCTATGGGGATTTTGTACGAATTTAGGATGCAAGCTGGCAATGGTTGCGAGATGCGGTGCCGTTGCCAGCATTTAAATGTTGTGGCAATGGCAAATTGCATCCTTCAACATCAATTGAATTGCCTCTATTATATCCAGCTCTCTTTGCACAGGATTCCTCCAGCCAATAAGATATACCTCCCGAGTACCAATATTTTATCCTGGCAATATCAAGACAAATAAATCCCCACTCCAGACTTCTGAAAACCTGCCACAAAGCCATCTTTCTCTTTCTGATGAAAGTCTCACCAACTTCAAGGTCCACTTATCCATTTGAAAGCCAATTAATCCGTGTGCCTGCACGCATCTGATGCTGATATGAGCAGCATGTAGAGAGCACGTGGGCCCGGGCATCCCTTCTGCAAATCACCCCCACCGTCATTTCTGGAATTTTATTTTTAATGGAGAGCAACAGTATCTGTCAGATTTCTACGCCCGCCCCCAGACTCCAATTGGCTATTTTCACATTAGTCTGTGGTGGGTTTAGACGAAGCGTTGATCCTTATGCTGAGTCCCAAATGCCACACGGCGCCTGATAGACAAAGCCCTGGGGGAACAAACCAGCACATATATTACATACATTATAACATGTATGTTTATATGTGCTAAGCGGTTCTCCTGTGCATTATGTGGTTGACACTGCAGCTTCCGCTGCAAATTTATGATACACATTTTTCACATTTAAGTATTTTAACCAGGAACTCAGATTTCCTAACCAATATATATTAGTGAAGGCATGTGTGCAGTCATCTGTAGAACCCACCTGAAAATCGATTTGGAATGCACACATATATAACTGTTCATGTGTTCTAGATCATCCATACTTCAAAATTGATTACGGTAAATAAATAATCTCATACATGCACATGTCATGTAAGCAGTACCTACAAATAACCAATAATAGACTAATGTTTGCTGATTACTATATAAAGGGTATAGTTTGCTAATTTTGGGTTTCAGGTTTCTGAAGCCTGTTTTGGTGCCTGACTACTTGGGAGTATTAAATCAGAGAACTTGCTAGGGTGACCATAATATCTCTTTAATCTGGGACACATATGATTTACACAGGTTCTGTGGCTGGCTAAAACCAGGTGAAATTCAGGCTAGAGTTTAGCCAGCCACAGAACCTGTGTAAATCATAGGTGTCCCTGATTAAAGGTATATTATGGTCACCCTACTTGAACATTGTACTGATCAAAAATTACTATGCTAAAGGAAGGTTTATTTTGCATTCAGTTCCAATTGCATTCATCTTTATTCACTCAGTTGAAATGGTTCTCATTATAAAGATACTGTAAGTGACCTCAATGAGAACCAAACTTTTGGCACCAACTCACATGTGTTTCATGTGTGGGCCTCATAACGATATTTCACCTGTGCTTTTGAACAACAGGATTAGAAAAGACAACTGCAGATAACGAAAGCCGGGTTGGTAGGCATGAAATTCACAAGTTAGTGCAGCAGATAACAAAGCTGGTCAGTGCACAGCAAATCTGTAAGCTAGCACAGAAGAAGTTTATGCAACAGGGCTGGGAAAGAACACAGGGCATCCACAAGTTAGCACAGCAAGAGCCAAAGGGAGTGATGTGTGAGCAGTGCTATACCCAGGGCACAGCGCCATTTGGCCAGCACCATTGCTGCCCCATGGCCCTTGCTTCAGGCTAGCAGTGTGCCTCGAATGGCACCCTGCAGCTAGTAGTGTTGCTGAACTTCTGCTCTGAGTATCCGGGTAGCTCAACTTCTACACTTTCTCCTGCAGGTGGCCCCGCCCTATCGTATGATCTTACAAGGGTGCTGTGACTGTGAGCCCTGCTTTGGCTCTGAGCAAAGCGCTCAGTGGAAAGCTAAGAGTCATTAATACGTGTCAGACATACAAGCGAGGCTCGCTGAAGACCAAGAGCCATAGCACCTGGCCATCCTTGTAACATACATTCCTAGAACATTAATGGAACGTTGAGGCACCACTAAACATATCACAGAATCAGACAAGGCCCATATATTATTATTATTTTTATTTTTTTCACTGTCAACATCTGTTATCATTGAAGTCATTATGGCACAGTATGTTCGATAGAAAGCTGAAAGCTGCAACACTTGTTTATCACAGCATTGAAGGACTTTTGGTACTGTTCATATGTGTCTCAGTGGGCGTGCATGTGCAGTACAAAGAATCCAGCTTCCAGCAATACAGTAGCCCAAAGGCTACAGTTGCTAATGCTATCTGCTGTCCGGGCAAAGCACTGTAAAAATTAGCTTTTCGTAGGTGGTAAATTGACTTCCTGCCTGGTCAACAGCCCAATCTGGCTTCTATGGGCTGCAGCCGATGCAGTCCATAAAAGCCGGGGGCTTGCGCATGCGCACTTAAAACACTGCTTGTGTGCATGCGCCGGTCCCTGGACCTGTCAGCTCTAATGCGTAGGTGCCGGGACACAGGACTCTCCGGCATTGGTAGCGGCAGCCCCTTACCTAAAAAAGGTAGAAGCTACCACTGATTTTAATACAACCAAGTGGTCTATTTACTTTCCTGTAGTTAGTCAAAATTGATAAATGATGAATAACTATCACAGGACTTAAAGCTCCCCTCTACAAAGCCTTCACCAGCTCCACCCTTGTCTCAATATAGTCATCTTCTCTTGTCTTCTCCGATCCTCCTCAGACCTATGCAATTCCTCCTGCAACCAACTTACACTTCAGCATCCAATATTTCTCCCACACTGCTCCCCACCTGTTGAGCTCCCTTACCCCCAATCTTCACTTTGCCAAGCAGTCCATAAAAACCCACCTCTTCTCCGGTGCATGCCTCTCTTTCACCTGATGCATATCCTGTCAGTCATTCCCTTGGCCTCTGTCCCACCAACTTCTTCTATCTCCCTCTGCTCTTACAGTACCTCTAGCACAGTGGTTCCCAATCTCAGTCCTCAAAGAACCCAAACAGTCCAGGTTACTTAATTAGTACCTCAGTCAGTTTGATTCTACCATCTGTGCATAAGCATAGATTACCATAAATCCTGGACTGTTAAGCTGGATACACATATTGTCTGATATATGGTTCTGACGCAGATCAGAATGATATATCAGCCATACCGTCTAGTGTGTACCCGCAGTAACGCGCTCCCACGGATCATTTGCTAGGTAATCCCTTCGGGGGTAGGACGATCCTGGCAACGATATCATGCATCCTAAATGCGGCCGTGGATGAAAAATCGTGCGGTCATGCGATATATCGTTCAGTGGGTACAGTGGCTTGATACGGTATATCGTTATATAGGTTGTGGCATTGGCTGGGTACACAAATTGTTTAGTGTATACCCAGCTTTAAGGGTGCCTTGAGGACTAAGTACGGGAAACCCTGGTGTAGACTGTAAGCTCTTAAGAGCAGGACAATCTGAACCTTACAGATGTAGCCACGTTTATCTTGACCGATTCTCCGCCTAGACGGACGTTTAGTCACGCTAAGGCGATAGCTTAGCTTGCTGAGTTTAATCACAGGCAGGCGCGTTGAGGCGATTCTAGATACTCAGCATGCATTACACATCTCCACCACTGGGTGGCTAATGCTCCACTAATCCACTACTTTCGATCGTATATAGCGGCGGATTGATCTACAGCTCTGGCAAATGGTCAGTGACGACTGTAATGTTAATAGATGGTGACCAATGGTCAGACGGTGAGAGTTCTCAATATAAATAAATAGTTTATACAGACACAAACAAACATGTTAAAACACTTGTGTATGTAGACGCAAGATTGTGTATGGAGACGCAACTAATTGTGTAAAAGGAAATATGTACAATGCATAAACACCGTGCTTTTGAAATACATGTACAGTATGAGTGTCCGAGTTCCCGTGACATTCACTTTATTATAATTTTTTTTCTTTGTTATACATTCAATGGAAGGGTGCACACAGGTTTCACATAAATCTTGTCTTGTAACCTGATTGGAACTCCCTACCTGTCTACAGCATGAACTGTGCAGGCTCCCAGGGGGGAATGGGAAAGTGGGATGGGGGTAGGGTGAGGCAGTGGAAAATACTGTGTTCAAAGAACGGGCCAATGCTGAAGGAGCGTCAGAATCCCTTAGCTAAAATACACAGGGTCGATAGGGATAAGCGAGGTCTATGCACATAACGATACACCAGACCCTATTGCATCACAAAGTGACAAAATGTCCGAGGCACATGAACCCCCGCCTTGTAGCATTATGTGCATAGACCTCGCTTAACCCTATCGCCCCCTGTGTATTTTAGCTAGGGGATTCCGACGCTACTTCAGCACTGCCCCGTAGCCTGCAAAACCTATGCCGTCACTCGCTCCATAGCTGAGTGCTGACACAAGGCGGATGTTCATGTGCCTTGGACATTTTGTCACTTTGTGATGCAATGGGGTCTGGGGTATCCTTAAGTGCATAGACCTTGCTTATCCCTATCGACCCTGTGTATTTTAGCTTTTATCTCTCTCCATTGTAATCTTTCTAAGTATAATCGAGAGAGATAAAAGCTCCTCCCTAAGTTCCTGGATGCCAAATCACTGTCCATAGTATCTCTGTACAGTATGTTCTACTAGTGTACTAATTAGCACGAGCAGCTTGTAACGTACAGTGGCAGGTTTGATCTTTCTATGTATAATGTAGAGAGATAAAAGCTCCTCCCTAAGCTCCTGGTTGCCAAATCACCGTCCTTAGTATCTCTGTATAGTATTTTCTATTAGGGTACTAATTAGCATGAACAGCTAATTAGTACCCTAATAGAACATACTGTACAGAGATACTAAGTACGGCGATTTGGCATCCAGGAACTTAGGGAGGAGCTTTTATATCTCTCCATTATACATAGAAAGATTAAACTTTCCGCTGTACGTTACAAGCTGTTCGTGCTAATTAGTACCCTAATAGAACATACTGTACAGAGATACTAAGTACGGTGATTTGGCATCCAGTTAAAATATGTTCGTGCAAATTAGTACACTAGTAGAACATACTGTACAGAGATACTAAGGACGGTGATTTGGCATCTAGGAACTTACAGAGGAGCTTTTATCTCTCTCCATTATACATAGAAAGATTAAACTTGCCACTGTACGTTACAAGCTGTTCGTGCTAATTAGTACACTAGTAGAACATAGAGTACAGAGATGCTAAGGACGGTACTTTGGCACCCAGGAACTTAGGGGGGAGCTTTTATCTCTCTCCATTATACTTAGACAGATTACAATGGAGAGAGATTAAAGCTCCTCCCTAAATTTGTTGATGCCAAATCACTGTACTTAGTATCTCTGTACAGTATGTTCTACTAGTGTACTAATTAGCACGAACAGCTTGTAACGTACAGTGGCAAATGTAATTTTTCTAAGTATAATGAAGAGCGATAAAAACTCCTCCCTATGTTCCTGGATGTCAAATTACAATGCTTAGCATTTCTGTATAGTATTTCCTATCTACCCAGAAACCCTGCATCCTGTGCAAGCTAGGCGGACAACTGGAGGGGACCCGATACATGGTTGCTTCCCGTTTCCCTTTCCAGTGTCACATAAACTAGTGGTTGGTCTGCCCCGAAAGCCAAGAGTCTCCTCTTTTGTATGGTACTAGTCCTGAGTCTCTGGGACACCCAGAACCAGAGATATCAGTATGCAAAGTGGACCCATTTTCCCATAGACTATAATGGGCCCGTTAATTCAGACCCACCATGGGTTCTGACGCTTGCCATGAGCCTTGTGGAGGTCACAGAAACTTGGGGTAGATAATTTTCTCTCCTTCCATACCAACCTAGCGATGAAGGCTCCCACCTCCCACGCTGTGAGTCCCAGGTTTGAGTCCCAAAGTGCCAACCTTTTTTTTTTATATATATGTTCCCGTGACATTCACTTTATTATTTTTTTTCTTTGTTATACGTTCAATGAAAGGGTGCACACAGGTTTCACATAAATCAAAGTAAATCTGCAGCAGCTATTCATTCCGCTATATACAAATACACAGCAGTAATGAGTATAAATTAGTGTATTCCGACGCAACTAACTGAGCAACACAGTACTGTAGATCGTCGGTATTTGTGTATTGTACCTGACCTGAACTCCCTCCCTGTCCACTGCATGACCTGTGCAGGCTCCCAGGGGGGAAGGGCGATGGGGGTAGGGAGAGGCGGTGGAAAATACCATGCTTTTGAAATACAAGTATTAGCGTCCGAGTCCCCTAAGGCATAAACCAACACCAATGGGAAGGAAGTGCCAACCTTTTTTTTAATGTGTTCCTGTAACATTCACTTTATTATTATTTTTCTTTGTTTTACATTCAATGGAAGGGTGCATACAGGTTTCATATAAATCAGAGTGGGCGGGGGATTTTCCTACATACAGTAGTATACTGTTGCACATGTCTTGTAACCTGATCGGAACTCCCTCCCTGTCTACTGCATGTACTTTGCAGGCTCCCAGGGGGGAAGGGGAAAGTGGGATGGGGGTAGGGCGAGGCAGTGGAAAATACCGTGTTCAAAGAAAAGGCATAATCAAAACCATGGGGAACTTTGCGGTGTATCGTTATGTGCATAGACCTCGCTTATCCCTATCGCCCCTGTGTATTTTAGCTAGGGGATTCTGACGCTCCTTCAGCATTGCCCCGTAGCCTGCAAAATCTGGACTGTTACTTGCTCTATAGCCGAGTGCCTCCATGGAGCTAGGAGTCACAGGTGGTAGCCATTTCAATTGAGTCTGCCCTGCTATAGAATTGTATGTGTACCATACGGTGCATAGAACCTTGACAGTAGAAACTCTACTGCAGCTTTGCCCTGCTTTATGTAAAACTTGTGTTTTATCAGTTTGCTATGCGATCGAGCCCGGTGTAACGTAATGTGCATAGACCTCGCTTATCTCTATCGCCCCTGTGTATTTTAGCTAGGGGATTGTGACGCTCCTTCTGCATTGCCCCGTAGCCTGCAAAACTTATGCCATCTCTCACTCCATATCCGAGCGCTGCCTGCCACGTGGTGGGGGTTCAGGGGCAGCGGCCATTTTGCCAGTGTGCTATGCGATCGAGTCCGGTGTACCGTAATGTGCATAGACCTCGCTTATTCCTATCGCCCCTGTATATTTTAGCTAGGGGATTGTGACGCTCCTTCAGCATTGCCCCATAGCCTGCAAAATCTGGACTGTTACTTGCTCCGTAGCCTAGGGCCTCCGTGGGGCAAGGAGTCATAGGTGGTAGCCATTTCTATTGAGTCTGCCCTGCTACAGAATTGTATGTGTATTGTACGGTGCATAGAACCTTAACAGTAGAACCGCTCCTGCAGCTTTGCCCTGGTTTATGTGAATAAAAAAAATAATAAAGTGTCTGGAAAAAACTAACATGCATTTGTACTTTAGGAATCGAATCCGCGGCTCTGAGTATAGGAAGCGGAACACTTCACCACTTCGCCGCAGACAGATGAATAAATCCATTGGTTTTGATTAAAATGTAATCTCTACGGGATTAGCACGCTAACATACTGTACAAAATTCCTAATCTCAAGAGGCAATAGTGAACTTCTAACACGTCCATTTGCGACAGTGTACACTACTGGTTTTATGTTGTTTTGTCTGCGGGACTTGGATGCTCACATATTCATAAAGTACTGTAGATGGATCATATACTGTATGCTGTACTATTTGTGTCTGTACCGTATATACTGTATTAAATAATGCAGCGTAATGAGTATTTACTGTATTAAATAATGCAGCGTAATGAGTATTTACTGTATGCAGCGTAATGAGACGCCTTAGTAAAGTAATCCTTATTATATATTTCAGTATTGTATTTTATGGGAGACCACATGCATGCGCAGTGGTGATTGTAAAAAGTGACATCTGGTGGCTGATCGCAGGTATTACATGTAAAGGTAACGCCAAACGCTCTGTCTGCCTCCGTGCGATTAGGTACGCCTCTCTGTGACTAGGCGTGCCTCCCTACGCCCCGGTATGCTGCGTATGCTCGATCGGGACAAACGCCTCAGCCAGTCAAGATAAAGGTGGCTACATCTGTATGTCTAACATCAATCTCCCCATGTCTACTCATTTGAACACTGTACATACTTTGTGATATCTATCATTTTATGATTGTTACATGATTTGTATGAATTACACATTCTCAAAATTGTAAAATGTCCTAATCCGAGAACACATACTGTTCTGACGTGCAGCTTTCTCACTTGACTTGTGCATTCATGTCTCTTGTATTATTCTGTTTAATTGTTTCCTTGTCTGCCATTGCTGTGGAACATGTGGCGCCGTATAAAGACTTTTATAATATTGATGTAACTTGGCACCCTGACAATCCACTCTTGTGGTTCTCCTTGGGTCACAGTGCAATGTACTTGTACTGATGTTATTAGTGCATTACCCACTTGCTCATTTTAGCCCGCTCTCCCCTACTGCCGATGAAAGGGGAAAAAAAGTCCTTGCTAAGGTGGGGGATTTTGTTGGGGCTGCCAGGGCAACCCTCGTTTGGTAAATAACAGTGATACATAGAACCTCAAGTAAACTGTTAAAACTAAATCGCTTTTGCATTTTTCTTGTCACTTATAATTGCAAAAGCAGATGATCCTTTATACATATGATAGCTAATTTCTATGTGCAGTGTTCTTATAGAGAAGCAGATCCGTGAAGAGGGGAGGAAGACAGACCAGAGATGAAGCAATTAATCAGTCTCATTACAGACATTTCAATACTAGCAAATATTCTATAGACATTGCTTCAGTGAAATTTGCATAATAATACAATAATCTATACATTTTAATTACACTTTATTGTTTGAATGCACTTTCATTAAAAAAAAGAAAAAAAAAAGTATTTAGCAGTTATCATCCTGAGGAAAAGAATACAATTCATGAATCCACACTGGACAATGTTTGTCACTACAAAAACAAGATTTCTATACTGTACTTAAGTAAGTAATGCTCTCTAAGGGGGAGTGATTTAGAAATTGTAGTATTAAAGGATTTATCTATTAAGAACTCCACCTTGCATTCAGAATGCTGTTCAATAGATTTTTCCTGTCAAGTTTATCATTAGCATTTCCATGTTGTCTAGGTAACAGTGAACAAAGGGCCTGATTCTGATTTGGGAATAAAGTGAAAAAACAACTGTACACCTAGGGAAAACCATGCTGCACTGTAGGTGGGTCTGATTTAAAATGTGCAGAGATATTTAGATTTGAGAGAGGTGTGTCCAAACTCAAATCTAAATTGCAGTGTAAAAATAAAGCTGGCCAGTATTTGTGGGCTACATGCAAAAGTGGCCAGTATTTCCCCTGCATGTAAAAAAATGTATGTATTTGCACCTCTTGCACTGCAACATGGGGCCTAATTCAGACCTGATCACAGCAGCAACATTTTTTTTATCTAATGGCAAAACCATATGCACTGCAGAGGGTACAGATATAACATGTGCAGAGAGAGTTAGATTTGGGTGGGGTGTGTTTAAACTGAAATCTAAATTGCAGTGTAAAAATAAAGCAGACAGTATTTACCATGCACAGAAACAATATAGACCACCCAAATCTAACTCTCACTGCACATGTTATATCTGTCCCACCTGCAGTGCACATGGTTTTGCCCATTAAAGAACGATTTTGCTATTGCGATCAGGTCTGAATTAGGCCCAAGTTTTGTCCAGGCGCACAGTTACTTGCTCTTTCTTACTCTTTCTGTACTTGCAGTCAGGACGAAGACCATTTTTGGTCATTGATAATATACTTCCAAAACTACTGGTCCCTAAATTAGCCATTCAGCACACCATCAAAGCAGTGTACAATTTACCAGCAATATCTGGGAGGGATAAAACAATATATACCACATTCTGCTGTGTTGCCTACAATCTCGAATTGACCACATATTAACTTGCATACCAATACTTATGAGAGCATAGACAGGGCCGAAACTAGGATTCTTGTCACCCGGGGCAAAACAGTAATCCGGCGCCCCCCCCCCCCCCCCACACACACACAGACAACCAACCCACCACCACCACCACGTGTAACTCTGTGCGAAGACTGACAATGCCATCAGCCAGTACCAGCTAACGGGCTATTTCCACTCATTGGTGTCCACGACACCCATAGAGCGGGAATAGAACCTGTGGCGAGCACAGCGAGCCCACAAGGGGATTTTTTACACTCACCCCCTGACGGCATTCTGGTGGCCGGGATCCTGGCGTCGGTATGCTGACCGTGCACCGGCCACGTAACCCCAACCCATATATACTCCATGAGAGCAAAGGGCTGGTAGCTGCTATATAGCTTCTTTTCTAGACATTTAGCTGGACTCAGGGGGTCATTTCCGACCCGTTTGCACGCTGCGGTTCATTGCAGCAGTGCGAACGGTTTAGAACTGCGCGTGTGCGGCGGCCGCATTGTGCAGGCGCGTCATTGCCTGGTGACGGCAGTCTCCGTGCAGCGACGCCTCATACTAAGAAAGCGGTCGCAGCGGCGACCGCAAGAAGATTGACAGGAGGAAGGCGTTCCGGGGTATCAACTCACCGTTTCCCAGACGTGGAGATCCGAACGCAGGTGTGTCCAGGCGTTTGGAGGGCGGATGTCTGATGTCAATTCCGGTACCTTCATCGCTAGATCCCTCGCACAGGGTAAGTAGGTCTAGGGCTGGTCTTGTTTTACACAAAACTTTTTTAGCATAGCAAGGCTGCACAAGCGATCACAACCCTGCTATGCTAAAATACACTCCCCCATAGGCAGTGTCTAGTTGATTGCTACGTGCGATCAACTCGGAATGACCCCCTTAGTTAGACATTTGGGCTACAGATGAAGTTAAAAAGGAAATAATACCCCATACATTGATACATATGTAAAATCACACACATACATACTGTCACACATCTAAACACATACACGCACGCATACATTCATTCACTCACGTACATAGTCACACACCTGTATATACATAGTCACACATACATACATACATACATACATACATACATACATACATACAGTGACACACAAGCACGCATACAGATATGTAGTGACCAGGGCCGGATCTTGCCTCTTGCCTTGTGGCGCCCCGGGCAAAATGGGGGCGTGGCTTCATATGGGGGCGTGGTCAGTCACGCCCCCATTTGTGCCCCCTGTAGCGCAGCTGGAAAAAAAAATAATAATAAATAAAAGTATACTTACAATCCCCGCTCCTGATTCCAGACCTCCTCCTCCGCCGGCGCCGCTCTTCTCCTGGACTCGGATCTATGGGAGAGACGTCATTACGTCTCTCCCATAGCACAGCATAGACACTAGAGGTCAATTATGACCCCTAGTGTCTCTGCCACTATGCTGTGCGGTGCGCGATGACGTCATCGCGCACCGCACAGCAAAGGTCCTCTCCATGAAGGGAAACTAGACGCTTCGTCTAGTTTCCCTTCATGGAGAGGACCGTTGCTGTGCGGTGCGCGATGACGTCATCGCGCACAGCACAGTCCTCTCCATGAAGGGAAACTAGACGCTTAGCGTCTGGTTCCCTTCAAAGCGGGGGACCAGCGGCGGGCACAGCGGGGGGCACTGCAGAGGGCACAGTGGCGGATCTTGCCATGGTGCGGCGCCCTCCGGAAGGCGGCGCCCCGGGCAAAAGTACTGCTTGCCCGTGGCAAGATCCGGTACTGGTAGTGACACACCTATTCACATACAGTCACACACATGCACAACACATTCATACACACACACATATGGTAGTTGCACACACATACAGTGTCACACTCACTATTTAGGCTTTGGTGTGTGCTGCTGCTGCTCCTCTCCCCTCCTCTCTTCGATGGTGCTGGCTGGCCTGGCACTGAGTAAAGTGCCGTGTAGCTCCGCCCCCTTTTCGGACCATTCATTTTTCCAGCTCAGCAGTGCAATAGTGCACTGCTGCAATTATCAAAGGCAGCAGGGGGGGCTGGGGTAACTTGTTCCCTGTGCCCCGTCTTAGGGCACAACAGGCAGCACACGACTGTCAGCATACCTCCCAACATGACCGTCTCCAGGAGGGACACAATGCCCTGCTCCTGGGCTTCTCTCTTAATTTATGATTGCCATCACCTGTGTTGATCAGGTTAATGGATAAGAAAGCTGTTTCACCAAAGGTGACAGCAATAATAAATTAAGAGGGAAGTCCAGGAGCAGAGCATTCTGTCCCTCCTGGAGAGGGTCATGTTGGGAGGTATGCTGTCAGCATAGAAGAAACTGAAAGTAAACTACAGCTCCCGCAGCAAGGGCTTCTGGGAGCTGTAGTTTATTTTCAGTTTCATCACACAGCAGCTAGTAGAGCCTGGACTGCTTTGTGCTGCTCCGACGAAGGGACCTGTGCGCATCGGGACTCGGAGGGGGTGTAAGCGTTGCAGCGCCCCCTCCAATCCGGCGCCCAGGCCACATGCCCCCCTAGCCCCCCCTTAGTTACGGCTCTGGCATAGAGCATATTCCCATATATACTGTAGTTATTGTTATGAAACAAACATATGGGGGCAGCGGCGTAACTAGACATTTGTGGGCCGTATTTTTAAAGCAAAAATCATTTACAGTGGCAAACGCAGGGTGGTTCCGAGTACCCAGAAACATGGAAGCCCCCTTGATTATTCATGGAAGCCCCCCTGGCAAAGCCAGGTTGGTTTTGTAACAGCCCTGACTGAGGACCTCAATCAGTAAAAACTGCAATTTCTGCTAAAAAGCAGTTTCTGCGATCAAATAGTTGCCGCCCAGAAAGAGTAAAAAGCCTATTGCAGAAATTGCGAATGCATCGCAAAATGAGGGCTGATTGCAAAACCATACACAATTCCCGGAACATCAAAGACTTTTCCTGTCTGCGCCAGGCAAGGTCATCCACAATTCTTGCAACATAAGAGGCTGGAAGTGGTAATTGGTGACGTCAGAGGCCCTCCATAAAAACACCTGGGCACGCCTGTGTTTTTTCAGACACACCCTGAAAACAGCAGGTTTCCGCCCAGAAACACGGCTTCCTGTCAGTAAAACAGCGGCTAAATTGCAATCACAACCTGTACGAATTTTATGCCGCTATTATTGCTCATATGTCCACAGTGCGAACGCTGCGCATACGCAGTCATTCGATAATCTGCCAGCCTTACTGAATAAGGTCCTGAGGACCTGTTTCTAGTCTGGAATTAATCAAGAAAGAGAAAGTAACTGCTCCTTGGCAAAGCCATATTGAACTGCAGGTGCTAAAAAGCAGAATCACATGCTGGGAGCTGCACAGGGCAATTCCGTCCACCATGACAAGTCCCGCCCAGCATTGCGGTCATAATCTAATTACCCCCCTACGTATGCAGACACACCGTTAAACATTTTCCCCATCGACGTAGCTGCGTCTGACGTCATGCAGCTGTCCCGAAAATGGTCCGGCCCCACCTCCATTGGCCAGACCACTCCCCCGCAATGCCCCCTTGACAGCCGGTGATGTCACTCAAAGTGCGAGTACATCCGTCCAGGATATGATTGCACTTTGATAGTTTGTGCAAGCGCGTTGCGGCCACTGCACAAGCGCAGAAGTATAAAAAATGCTTCATTGTACTTTTGCCATCCATACTGAATAGGGGCCATAGTCAACAAATGCGGGACATCTATAATTTAGAATTGAGTTTGCACATGTCTCTCTAAAATCTAAATCTCTCTGCACTTTTCAAATTTGCTCCATCTGAGGTTCAACATGGCTTTGCCAGGGAGCACTGTTACTTTCTCTTTCTTGATTAATTCCAGACTCAGAAACAGGCCCTCAGTCAGGGCTGTAACTAGGGCAGTGTGAGCAGTGCCGTGCTGGGCCCTGTGGATGGCACTGTCATTGCCCCACGGCACCTGCATGTGACTTGCAGTGTGCCTGGAACGTTACCCTGCAGCCACCAGCGCCACTGCAGAGCAGCACGCCGCATGCTTAGGGCTCCTTTGGCAGTTCTCTACTTTCCAGAGCCGCTGGTGATGTCTTCAGCCCTGCCCCCAAGGCATAATGTCATGTGTGTAGGGGCAGAGCCAACACATGTGCAGCGCCATCTTGGTATGGCCCTGCCCTCACTTACTGTAATACATCACTTCCCCAAATTTATGTATGCCACCCTAGTCTCCTGAATCTCACTTACAAGCTTTATGGATCTCTGCACCCACACGCATTATTTCTATGCATAAATATAAAATGTACGGTTGATGAAAGCAGAAGAAAGAGGGTACTAAGGGGCAAATGTATCAAACCATCTAAAGATGACAGATTGAGAAATTGCCCATGGCAACCTATCATCTTCTAGTTATAATTTTTTAGAATGCACCTGATAAATAATAGAAGCTGATTGTTTACTATGGGCAACATCTCTACATGACCTCTTTAGAAGGGTTGATACATATCCTCTAAGTGCTGTAGATATGGCTGCTGTAGAGGAAAAACCACGCCCCTTCATCTGGCAGGATAGCATGTAAGTAGGACCCCAGTAGGACCCAACTGGTCTTGGCCAATAGATGTCCCGGTGGACCTGATAATATGGTGGATTTGATAAATGAATGCTTTCATCAATACATTGAAAGGTGATATCATATTTAACTTTTTAGTGGTACCAGATCTATGGAGCAGGATTGATTATTCTTTGTAGTGAACAGTCACAAATAATATATTTCTTTCCTCTAATGCCCCAGATATTGACTCTGAAATGTCTGATTTATGGAACTTGAACAATAGAGTTCTTTCATATATGGAAATGTCTCCAACAAGTGCCAGATTCTCTAAAGCTGCGTTCACACTGGGGGTGATTCAGACTTGATCGTAGCTGTGCTAAATTTAGCACAGCTACGAACAGGAAATCAGACATGCGGGGGGACGCTCAGCACAGGTCTTGCCCGCCCCGCATGTCAGACTATGCCCCTTCGCAGAAGTGCAAAAGCATTGCACAGCGGCGATGCTTTTGCATTTCAGGAGTAGCTCCCGGCCAGCGCAGCTTTTGCGTGCTGGCCGGGAGTTACTCGTCGCTTCCCGGCTCGCAGCAGCTGTGTGTGACGTTACGCAGCCGCTGCGGCCCGCCCCCGGTACGGTCTGGCCACACCTGCTTTGGCTGGACCGCGCCCACAAAACGGCGGCCGCCATGATGCCCCCTCCCACCCCGCGACCGCCTCTGCCTGTCAGTGAGGCAGAGGCAATCGCTAGGCAGCGACAGCTGTCGGCTGTCAGCCATGCGATGGCGCACTGCGGCGCCGGCACATGCGCAGTTCTGACCTGATCGCTGCACTGCGATAAACTGCAGCGAGCGATCAGGTCAGAATGACCCCCATTGTACGATGTGAAAACAACGTGATCCCAATTTCCCTTGAACTCCAGAACAAATGATATAGGGCCTAATTCAGACCTGATCGCAGTAGCAAAATTGTTCTGTAATGGGCAAAACCATGTGCACTGCAGGGGGGCATATATAACACGTGCAGAGAGAGTTAGATTTGGGTGGGTTATATTGTTTCTGTGCAGGGTAATTCTGGCTGCTTTATTTGTACACTGCAATTTAGATTTCAGTTTAAACACACCCCACCCAAATCTAACTCTCGCTGCACGTTATATTTGCCCTTCCTGCAGTGCAACATGTTTTTGCCCATTAGAGAACTATTTTGCTGCAGCAATCAGGTCTGAATTAGGCTGTATACACACTGTGTAATCTTTGAAACGACCAGGCAGATCTGAAGATGCAAGAAAGGATGCACAGGAGCGTGTGATAGTGTGTATACACTGGATGATGGGACAATTTATCGGTAAGATGCACTGCAAAATGACAAACCATCCAAAATATCATCTAGTGTGTACCCAGCACAGAAGGAAAATTGTCTTTCAGTCTGAACTACTGTTATTCCCCCGCCACCACCACCTTTCCCTACAATTTCAGGACAACACTATCCAGCATGAATAATTATTGCATGCAGCGTTCTTAGATATTTTTAGTCCCGCAATGCTAAAAATATTTTAATTTTGCTTTTATTTTGTTGTCTTTACTAAATAATAATAATCATTTTGTGTTTTTCAACATTACTGAAATAACATCATTTTTCTATACAATTTGTTTATTTTTAACTACTGTTATTAGATGTGATTCATTTGTGGAAGCTTCTTGCAACTATTTTAGAACGTGCTAAAAATGTTTCCTAATAAAGCACCATGCCGCCCATTAGTGTCTGTACTGCACATCTCTACTGAGACAGAAAATGTGAAGAACACACAATAAGCTTGTTTCCCTGTCTGATATGTCTATGTGATTAGAGAGACTCTTCCTTGGATCCCGTTACAGTTGTCTGCTTTAGCTCATATTTACAAGCAGGAAACTTAACCTTATATCATCACTCTGTAACACTCGATCTCTTCTCTAAGCACAACTATTTCTACAGGGCTGCTGTTAAAAAGCAATAATTATTACTCTTTACTTTTTATATACCGCGGGCATGGTACTCAGGGCTGCAAACAGCCTGTATCGTCAGGACGACGCTGGAGAGCGGTGATTTGTATGTGTTTTACGAGGTTGGAAGGTGATTTTAACGGCATGCAGGTAAAACTGACAATTGATTTATCTTCCACAATAGGTTCCCACTATAAAATTATTTTGCAGTTGGTGAGATAAATCTCAGATGTGCCACAGCTCAGCTATATGAAGCATAGACCATGCCAGGAGCTGTGTGGATTTCATTTCTGAAAAACAGACAGTTATTTCCGACCTTATATTGATCTGAGGGATGCAAAAAAAAAAAAAAAAAAACAACAACAACAACACAACATTGTTGTACTTTTCTAGCACATATAGTTTATCAAAATGTTGGAAATTGAGAGCTCAATATGTTCTAGTTTTCTGCTCTTTTTGAGAATTTTTTTTTAAAACTTGGACTTTCCTCAGACTTGTCCTTAATAACGTTTTCTCTTACATTTACAGACCTTCTAAAAGAATTAGCGCAATACATCAATACTGTATGTAGCTTACATACAGTCTACTGTACACATCAATGTATTTGCCAAGCCTGCACAGTCATTTATTAAACACATTTAAATTGCTACTTGTGTGTATTTGGAATAATGGTAATGGCGATGGTCTGCCTAGCTAAATATTTTAATAATGGGACATGCCAAAAAACACTTCTGCTCCAAGGATACAAACACTGAGGCATGGAGAAATGGGGGACAAAGAGAGGGGTGGAGAGGGGAGCTGCAATAGAAACATTATATTTGTTATGTTTTCAGGCAATATTGTGAGCTCCATATATAATATGGTGCGTAAGAGATTATGTTAGTGAGAGGGTAAATAGGGTTGTTGGGGTTCTTTGGGGTAAATGTATTATAGCGGGACAGATCGTGCTGCTATAATACTTCCTGCTTTGCCTCATTACCAAGGCGAAGCAGGAAGGGACATCGTCAAGATGTATTAACTAGAGATGAGCGCCTGAAATTTTTCGGGTTTTGTGTTTTGGTTTTGGGTTCGGTTCCGCGGCCGTGTTTTGGGTTCGACCGCGTTTTGGCAAAACCTCACCGAATTTTTTTTGTCGGATTCGGGTGTGTTTTGGATTCGGGTGTTTTTTTCAAAAAACCCTAAAAAACAGCTTAAATCATAGAATTTGGGGGTCATTTTGATCCCAAAGTATTAACCTCAAAAACCATAATTTCCACTCATTTTCAGTCTATTCTGAATACCTCACACCTCACAATATTATTTTTAGTCCTAAAATTTGCACCGAGGTCGCTGTGTGAGTAAGATAAGCGACCCTAGTGGCCGACACAAACACCGGGCCCATCTAGGAGTGGCACTGCAGTGTCACGCAGGATGTCCCTTCCAAAAAACCCTCCCCAAACAGCACATGACGCAAAGAAAAAAAGAGGCGCAATGAGGTAGCTGTGTGAGTAAGATTAGCGACCCTAGTGGCCGACACAAACACCGGGCCCATCTAGGAGTGGCACTGCAGTGTCACGCAGGATGGCCCTTCCAAAAAACCCTCCCCAAACAGCACATGACGCAAAGAAAAAAAGAGGCGCAATGAGGTAGCTGACTGTGTGAGTAAGATAAGCGACCCTAGTGGCCGACACAAACACCGGGCCCATCTAGGAGTGGCACTGCAGTGTCACGCAGGATGTCCCTTCCAAAAAACCCTCCCCAAACAGCACATGACGCAAAGAAAAAAAGAGGCGCAATGAGGTAGCTGACTGTGTGAGTAAGATAAGCGACCCTAGTGGCCGACACAAACACCGGGCCCATCTAGGAGTGGCACTGCAGTGTCACGCAGGATGTCCCTTCCAAAAAACCCTCCCCAAACAGCACATGACGCAAAGAAAAAAAGAGGCGCAATGAGGTAGCTGACTGTGTGAGTAAGATAAGCGACCCTAGTGGCCGACACAAACACCGGGCCCATCTAGGAGTGTCACTGCAGTGTCACGCAGGATGTCCCTTCCAAAAAACCCTCCCCAAACAGCACATGACGCAAAGAAAAAAAGAGGCGCAATGAGGTAGCTGACTGTGTGAGTAAGATAAGCGACCCTAGTGGCCGACACAAACACCGGGCCCATCTAGGAGTGGCACTGCAGTGTCACGCAGGATGTCCCTTCCAAAAAACCCTCCCCAAACAGCACATGACGCAAAGAAAAAAAGAGGCGCAATGAGGTAGCTGACTGTGTGAGTAAGATAAGCGACCCTAGTGGCCGACACAAACACCGGGCCCATCTAGGAGTGTCACTGCAGTGTCACGCAGGATGTCCCTTCCAAAAAACCCTCCCCAAACAGCACATGACGCAAAGAAAAAAAGAGGCGCAATGAGGCAGCTGACTGTGTGAGTAAGATAAGCGACCCTAGTGGCCGACACAAACACCGGGCCCATCTAGGAGTGGCACTGCAGTGTCACGCAGGATGTCCCTTCCAAAAAACCCTCCCCAAACAGCACATGACGCAAAGAAAAAAAGAGGCGCAATGAGGTAGCTGACTGTGTGAGTAAGATAAGCGACCCTAGTGGCCGACACAAACACCGGGCCCATCTAGGAGTGGCACTGCAGTGTCACGCAGGATGGCCCTTCCAAAAAACCCTCCCCAAACAGCACATGACGCAAAGAAAAAGAAAAGAAAAAAGAGGTGCAAGATGGAATTGTCCTTGGGCCCTCCCACCCACCCTTATGTTGTATAAACAGGACATGCACACTTTAACCAACCCATCATTTCAGTGACAGGGTCTGCCACACGACTGTGACTGATATGACGGGTTGGTTTGGACCCCCCCCAAAAAAGAAGCAATTAATCTCTCCTTGCACAAACTGGCTCTACAGAGGCAAGATGTCCACCTCATCATCATCCTCCGATATATCACCGTGTACATCCCCCTCCTCACAGATTATCAATTCGTCCCCACTGGAATCCACCATCTCAGCTCCCTGTGTACTTTGTGGAGGCAATTGCTGCTGGTCAATGTCTCCGCGGAGGAATTGATTATAATTAATTTTAATGAACATCATCTTCTCCACATTTTCTGGATGTAACCTCGTACGCCGATTGCTGACAAGGTGAGCGGCGGCACTAAACACTCTTTCGGAGTACACACTTGTGGGAGGGCAACTTAGGTAGAATAAAGCCAGTTTGTGCAAGGGCCTCCAAATTGCCTCTTTTTCCTGCCAGTATAAGTACGGACTGTGTGACGTGCCTACTTGGATGCGGTCACTCATATAATCCTCCACCATTCTTTCAATGTTGAGAGAATCATATGCAGTGACAGTAGACGACATGTCCGTAATCGTTGTCAGGTCCTTCAGTCCGGACCAGATGTCAGCATCAGCAGTCGCTCCAGACTGCCCTGCATCACCGCCAGCGGGTGGGCTCGGAATTCTGAGCCTTTTCCTCGCACCCCCAGTTGCGGGAGAATGTGAAGGAGGAGATGTTGACAGGTCGCGTTCCGCTTGACTTGACAATTTTGTCACCAGCAGGTCTTTCAACCCCAGCAGACCTGTGTCTGCCGGAAAGAGAGATCCAAGGTAGGCTTTAAATCTAGGATCGAGCATGGTGGCCAAAATGTAGTACTCTGATTTCAACAGATTGACCACCCGTGAATCCTTGTTAAGCGAATTAAGGGCTCCATCCACAAGTCCCACATGCCTAGCGGAATCGCTCCGTGTTAGCTCCTCCTTCAATGTCTCCAGCTTCTTCTGCAAAAGCCTGATGAGGGGAATGACCTGACTCAGGCTGGCAGTGTCTGAACTGACTTCACGTGTGGCAAGTTCAAAGGGCATCAGAACCTTGCACAACGTTGAAATCATTCTCCACTGCGCTTGAGACAGGTGCATTCCACCTCCTATATCGTGCTCAATTGTATAGGCTTGAATGGCCTTTTGCTGCTCCTCCAACCTCTGAAGCATATAGAGGGTTGAATTCCACCTCGTTACCACTTCTTGCTTCAGATGATGGCAGGGCAGGTTCAGTAGTTTTTGGTGGTGCTCCAGTCTTCTGTACGTGGTGCCTGTACGCCGAAAGTGTCCCGCAATTCTTCTGGCCACCGACAGCATCTCTTGCACGCCCCTGTCGTTTTTAAAAAAATTCTGCACCACCAAATTCAAGGTATGTGCAAAACATGGGACGTGCTGGAATTTGCCCATATTTAATGCACACACAATATTGCTGGCGTTGTCCGATGCCACAAATCCACAGGAGAGTCCAATTGGGGTAAGCCATTCCGCGATGATCTTCCTCAGTTGCCGTAAGAGGTTTTCAGCTGTGTGCGTATTCTGGAAAGCGGTGATACAAAGCGTAGCCTGCCTAGGAAAGAGTTGGCGTTTGCGAGATGCTGCTACTGGTGCCGCCGCTGCTGTTCTTGCGGCGGGAGTCCATACATCTACCCAGTGGGCTGTCACAGTCATATAGTCCTGACCCTGCCCTGCTCCACTTGTCCACATGTCCGTGGTTAAGTGGACATTGGGTCCAGCTGCATTTTTTAGGACACTGGTGAGTCTTTTTCTGAGGTCCGTGTACATTTTCGGTATCGCCTGCCTAGAGAAGTGGAACCTAGATGGTATTTGGTAACGGGGGCACACTGCCTCAATAAATTGTCTAGTTCCCTGTGAACTAACGGCGGATACCGGACGCACGTCTAACACCAACATAGTTGTCAAGGCCTCAGTTATCCGCTTTGCAGCAGGATGACTGCTGTGATATTTCATCTTCCTCGCAAAGGACTGTTGAACAGTCAATTGCTTACTGGAAGTAGTACAAGTGGGCTTACGACTTCCCCTCTGGGATGACCATCGACTCCCAGCAGCAACAACAGCAGCGCCAGCAGCAGTAGGCGTTACACGCAAGGATGCATCGGAGGAATCCCAGGCAGGAGAGGACTCGTCAGAATTGCCAGTGACATGGCCTGCAGGACTATTGGCATTCCTGGGGAAGGAGGAAATTGACACTGAGGGAGTTGGTGGGGTGGTTTGCGTGAGCTTGGTTACAAGAGGAAGGGATTTACTGGTCAGTGGACTGCTTCCGCTGTCACCCAAAGTTTTTGAACTTGTCACTGACTTATTATGAATGCGCTGCAGGTGACGTATAAGGGAGGATGTTCCGAGGTGGTTAACGTCCTTACCCCTACTTATTACAGCTTGACAAAGGGAACACACGGCTTGACACCTGTTGTCCGCATTTCTGTTGAAATAGTTCCACACCGAAGAGCTGATTTTTTTGGTATTTTCACCAGGCATGTCAACGGCCATATTCCTCCCACGGACAACAGGTGTCTCCCCGGGTGCCTGACTTAAACAAACCACCTCACCATCAGAATCCTCCTGGTCAATTTCCTCCCCAGCGCCAGCAACACCCATATCCTCCTCATCCTGGTGTACTTCAACACTGACATCTTCAATCTGACTATCAGGAACTGGACTGCGGGTGCTCCTTCCAGCACTTGCAGGGGGCGTGCAAATGGTGGAAGGCGCATGCTCTTCACGTCCAGTGTTGGGAAGGTCAGGCATCGCAACCGACACAATTGGACTCTCCTTGTGGATTTGGGATTTCGAAGAACGCACAGTTCTTTGCGGTGCTACTGCTTTTGCCAGCTTGAGTCTTTTCATTTTTCTAGCGAGAGGCTGAGTGCCTCCATCCTCATGTGAAGCTGAACCACTAGCCATGAACATAGGCCAGGGCCTCAGCCGTTCCTTGCCACTCCGTGTGGTAAATGGCATATTGGCAAGTTTACGCTTCTCCTCCGACAATTTTATTTTAGGTTTTGGAGTCCTTTTTTTACTGATATTTGGTGTTTTGGATTTGACATGCTCTGTACTATGACATTGGGCATCGGCCTTGGCAGACGACGTTGCTGGCATTTCATCGTCTCGGCCATGACTAGTGGCAGCAGCTTCAGCACGAGGTGGAAGTGGATCTTGATCTTTCCCTAATTTTGGAACCTCAACATTTTTGTTCTCCATATTTTAATAGGCACAACTAAAAAGCACCTCAGGTAAACAATGGAGATGGATGGATACTAGTATACAATTATGAATGGACTGCCGAGTGCCGACACAGAGGTAGCTACAGCCGTGGACTACCGTACTGTACTGTGTCTGCTGCTAATATAGACTGGATGATAATGAGATGTAGTATGTATGTATAAAGAAGAAAGAAAAAAAAACCACGGGTAGGTGGTATACAATTATGGATGGACTGCCGAGTGCCGACACAGAGCTAGCTACAGCCGTGGACTACCGTACTGTACTGTGTCTGCTGCTAATATAGACTGGTTGATAATGAGATGTAGTATGTATAAAGAAGAAAAAAAAACCACGGGTAGGTGGTATACAATTATGGACGGACTGCCGAGTGCCGACACAGAGGTAGCTACAGCCGTGGACTACCGTACTGTACTGTGTCTGCTGCTAATATAGACTGGTTGATAATGAGATGTAGTATGTATGTATAAAGAAGAAAGAAAAAAAAAACACGGGTAGGTGGTATACAATTATGGATGGACTGCCGAGTGCCGACACAGAGGTAGCTACAGCCGTGGACTACCGTACTGTACTGTGTCTGCTGCTAATATAGACTGGATGATAATGAGATGTAGTATGTATAAAGAAGAAAGGAAAAAAAAAACACGGGTAGGTGGTATACAATTATGGATGGACTGCCGAGTGCCGACACAGAGGTAGCTACAGCCGTGGACTACCGTACTGTACTGTGTCTGCTGCTAATATAGACTGGATGATAATGAGATGTAGTATGTATGTATAAAGAAGAAAGAAAAAAAACCACGGGTAGGTGGTATACAATTATGGATGGACTGCCGAGTGCCGACACAGAGGTAGCTACAGCCGTGGACTACCGTACTGTACTGTGTCTGCTGCTAATATAGACTGGTTGATAATGAGATGTAGTATGTATAAAGAAGAAAGAAAAAAAAACCACGGGTAGGTGGTATACAATTATGGATGGACTGCCAAGTGCCGACACAGAGGTAGCTACAGCCGTGGACTACCGTACTGTACTGTGTCTGCTGCTAATATAGACTGGATGATAATGAGATGTAGTATGTATGTATAAAGAAGAAAGAAAAAAAAACCACGGGTAGGTGGTATACAATTATGGACGGACTGCCGAGTGCCGACACAGAGGTAGCTACAGCCGTGGACTACCGTACTGTACTGTGTCTGCTGCTAATATAGACTGGTTGATAATGAGATGTAGTATGTATGTATAAAGAAGAAAGAAAAAAAAAACACGGGTAGGTGGTATACAATTATGGATGGACTGCCGAGTGCCGACACAGAGGTAGCTACAGCCGTGGACTACCGTACTGTACTGTGTCTGCTGCTAATATAGACTGGATGATAATGAGATGTAGTATGTATAAAGAAGAAAGGAAAAAAAAAACACGGGTAGGTGGTATACAATTATGGATGGACTGCCGAGTGCCGACACAGAGGTAGCTACAGCCGTGGACTACCGTACTGTACTGTGTCTGCTGCTAATATAGACTGGATGATAATGAGATGTAGTATGTATGTATAAGGAAGAAAGAAAAAAAACCACGGGTAGGTGGTATACAATTATGGATGGACTGCCGAGTGCCGACACAGAGGTAGCTACAGCCGTGGACTACCGTACTGTACTGTGTCTGCTGCTAATATAGACTGGTTGATAATGAGATGTAGTATGTATAAAGAAGAAAGAAAAAAAAACCACGGGTAGGTGGTATACAATTATGGATGGACTGCCAAGTGCCGACACAGAGGTAGCTACAGCCGTGGACTACCGTACTGTACTGTGTCTGCTGCTAATATAGACTGGATGATAATGAGATGTAGTATGTATGTATAAAGAAGAAAAAAAAAACCACGGGTAGGTGGTATACAATTATGGACGGACTGCCGAGTGCCGACACAGAGGTAGCTACAGCCGTGGACTACCGTACTGTACTGTGTCTGCTGCTAATATAGACTGGATGATAATGAGATGTAGTATGTATAAAGAAGAAAGAAAAAAAAACCACGGGTAGGTGGTATACAATTATGGATGGACTGCCGAGTGCCGACACAGAGGTAGCTACAGCCGTGGACTACCGTACTGTACTGTGTCTGCTGCTAATATAGACTGGTTGATAATGAGATGTAGTATGTATGTATAAAGAAGAA
This sequence comes from Pseudophryne corroboree, assembly GCF_028390025.1. Lineage (NCBI taxonomy): Eukaryota > Metazoa > Chordata > Amphibia > Anura > Myobatrachidae > Pseudophryne > Pseudophryne corroboree. The sequence continues at coordinate 351,182,176 of NC_086444.1, forward strand.
AGAAAAAAAACCACGGGTAGGTGGTATACAATTATGGACGGACTGCCGAGTGCCGACACAGAGGTAGCTACAGCCGTGGACTACTGTACTGTACTGTGTCTGCTGCTAATATAGACTGGATGATAATGAGATGTAGTATGTATAAAGAAGAAAGAAAAAAAAAACCACGGGTAGGTGGTATACAATTATGGATGGACTGCCGAGTGCCGACACAGAGGTAGCTACAGCCGTGGACTACCGTACTGTACTGTGTCTGCTGCTAATATAGACTGGATGATAATGAGATGTAGTATGTATAAAGAAGAAAGAAAAAAAAAACCACGGGTAGGTGGTATACAATTATGGATGGACTGCCGAGTGCCGACACAGAGGTAGCTACAGCCGTGAACTACCGTACTGTGTCTGCTGCGACTGGATGATAAATAATGATATAAAAAATATATATATATCACTACTGCAGCCGGACAGGTATATATTATATAATGACGGACCTGCTGGACACTGTCTGTCAGCAGAATGAGTTTTTTATAGAATAAAAAAAAAACACCACACAAGTCACACGACGAGTGTTTAACTTTTTCAGGCAATCACAATATAGTATACTATACTGGTGGTCAGTGTGGTCAGGTCACTGGTCAGTCACACTGGCAGTGGCACTCCTGCCTGCAGCAAAAGTGTGCACTGTTTAATTTTAATAATATGTATGTACTCCTGGCTCCTGCTATAACCTATAACTGCTCCCCAGTCTCCCCCACAATTAAGCTGTGTGAGCACAGTCAGATATTATACATAGATGATGCAGCACACTGGGCTGAGCACAGATATGGTATGTGACTGAGTCACTGTGTATCGTTTTTTTCAGGCAGAGAACGGATTATATTAAATAAAACTGCACTGGTGGTCACTGGTCAGTGGTCAGTCACTAGTAAACTCTGCACTCTCTAGTACTCCTAAGCTCCAGTAAATCAAGTGTCTCTGTCTCAATCTCACTCTCTCTCTTCTAATCTAAATGGAGAGGACGCCAGCCACGTCCTCTCCCTATCAATCTCAATGCACGTGTGAAAATGGCGGCGACGCGCGGCTCCTTATATAGAATCCGAGTCTCTCGATAGAATCCGAGCCTCGCGAGAATCCGACAGCGTCATGATGACGTTCGGGCGCGCTCGGGTTAACCGAGCAAGGCGGGAAGATCCGAGTCGCTCGGACCCGTGTAAAAAAACATGAAGTTCGGGCGGGTTCGGATTCCGAGGAACCGAACCCGCTCATCTCTAGTATTAACATCTTTTCCGCTGAAGCGGGTGAGTGAAAACTCCGCCCTCCGGGGATGCCCCCCTGAACACAGCGCATCAGCTCAGTGCCAATGTGCTGTGTCTCCCTGCCCGGCTCCACTGCGCATGTGCAGGATCTCACTACTCACGTGAGATCCCCTGCGCAGTCCGGAGCTGGCGCCTGCCACAGCCAGGGGCATCTCTGTCCCTGCTGTGGAGATAGGGCATTGCCACCTGCAGCTGTCGAAATTGATAGCTGAAGGTGTAGGAATATGGAGATGGAATATGTCCTGTGGCAGATAAGTCTTTGGATAATAGTCTGTGGATAATATGCCACAGGACGTATTCCATCTCCATCCATCTAAGAGGATCCAGATATGGATCAGAAATTTGGGACCCACATTTCCTAGTTAACAACTTGCATTGGAGAAGCATTATATGGATACCCTGTGGACAATCTAACACAGCTACTGCCATTTGCTTCATGCTTAAAGACTGTGCCTGAATACTCAACCACTGCCAACTGGGTAATATACCAGCTGCTTGTTACTTAATTTCCTGCTTATATGGAGAACTAAGCCATAAATTATAGTCCGGGATCCCATATATGGAGCATGTCCCAAGTGACGAAAAATTATTAATTGTAACCATTTTCCCTATTCCTTCAGTGTGATTATATATTATTTTAGCAATAATAAAAATTGTGTTTTATATCTCATCCATCCTATATGTATATATTTTTATAGATTAACAACATAGCGCTCTTTACACTATATTAATGTGAATGGTAAAGAGCAGTAGGCCATCCTGGTGATATGTTGGCTGCAGGTGTGACCTCAAAACCCTCCGACCCATGTCCTTTTGCTAGTATGGCTAGGGAAACAGTAGACAATGAGGAACAAAATGAGGTACCTCCTTCATCACAACAATTAAGGGACCCCACCTTGCTAAGAGCCAGAGAAAATTAGAAAGTTGTCAATGGGGAACCAGTAGATCCTGATATCAGGCTTATGTACCGACACATGGGCCATGTACCGACGCCGGTTTGCCGGCGGTCGGGATTCCGGCTCTGGTATGCTGGTCGCCGGGAGCCCGACCGCCGGCAAAGTGTACACCACCCGGTTCACCACATAGAGGTGAGGAGCAGTCGCATGGCGTATGCGCAGTAGCACAGCTGAGGTGGTAAAGCAGGAAGTAATGTGCTCGCACTGCGATCACTTTACTTCTCACTGATCACTGGAATGAGCCCCTGTCGGAGCACATGTTCCGACGATTCAGAATTTGAAATTATACATCTTGGCAAATAAAGATCCCTTAATGCAGCGAATTGTGGTGATAAAGGATCTTTAAACAATATTAAGAAGGGACTTGCACCAGGTTTTGAAGTTTAACGAGGTTGACAAAAAGATAAAGGTAAATTTACTAATATGGGAGTTCTATTTAAGATGGGATGTTACCCATAGCAAACAATCAGATAACAGGTATTCTCTTCTAGAAGGTGCTAGATAAATGAGAAGTAGAATCTTATTGGTTGCTATGGGCAACAACCCATTTTAAATAGAACTCTCATCTTAGTAAATTTGCTCCAAAGTGTCCATCATGTTCAACCTATATTATAATTCTTACCCTATTCTGTATGTAACTATAGTAAACTATAATGACCCATATGAAGGTTTGTTTTTTTAAGTCTAACTTACAACTATAATTTGCGCTGTTTCTAAATACACTATTTTTAAATGCTATATCTTGGATATCTTTTTCATATAGAAATGTATCTAATCCATTTTTAAACGTATTGACTGAGTCCACCAATACTACCTTCTTTGGCAGAGAATTTAAAAGCCTTACTGTCCTTACTGTGAAGAACTCTTTCCTTCATTGGGTACAAAAATGTTCTCCTCTAACTTCAGAGAATGTTCGCGTGTCCTGTGTAGAGATTTTTCAGTAAACAAGTCGCTTTATGGTTGCATGTATTTTCCCTTTATATATATGTAAATATATAAAGGGACAATACATGGAGTAATATAAGAGCTATTCTATAAGAAGTTTTTGATATGTTATTTGGGGGAGCTATAGTCATGGTGTTGGGCTAGATTATATATAATGGTGCTGTTTCTTTTTTTATTTCTTTTTTTTATTCTTTACTAGGCTCACAAACATAGACAGAGCAATAATGATAAAAGAAAAACAAGTACAGGGTGCAAAGAAAGTGAGCCATATCACACAGATAAAATTAATACAATGATAAACATTATGCATGAATCAGATGAGGGGAGAACAGTTAGGGAAGAGGGGTGAAGTCAGGAAAAGGGATGCAAGGGTAACAGGACTACAGAAAAAGGAGAAATACCAGGAAGAATATTAAGTATTGGGGAGAGAATGCCAGAAAGAAAGGGAATGCCACTCATAATAAAAGAAGGAGAAGAAGAGAGGTGAAGATCAGTGGTAAGTAAAAAAAAAAAGTCTATCAAGAAGGAATAGGAGAAGCAGAGCATACTGTATCATCCCATCATGCATGGGTCATCTGTGTGTGATGAAGTACCTTCATAAGAGAGCTATGCAAATAACATGCATAAGCAGCATTTCAGCATGCCTATATATTGTGTGAGACCGCGGCTGTATCTGCGCCCGAAATGCTACGTTACAGTGTTTTCTAGGAAAATACTGAGGTGTAGCATTTCAATTGTAAGTAATATCAAGATGCATTAAAATTGCAATGGGTCAGTTGAATGCTTACTGCATCTGAACACAGGTTTACGCAACAAATAATTGGGTAGGGTGAAGAAAGGGCAATCTTTTGGATTTCATTATATTGTGAGTCACAATGCAGAGGTCAGTTGATTGACAGTCTGCAGCCATTTTTTGTGGGCGGGGAGGCAGTGGATATGGCCTCTGTTTCCAAAGCCGTAGGAGTGTCTCCTCCATTACGAGGGAGTGACGGAGCCTGGGTCTCCGTCTTCCAACAAAGATTTGCTGGCCTCAGTGATAGAGCTGTGGTGGGTGGTCTACGGTACCTCAGGGTTACTCAGCCGGCCGTTGGTGTCGCAGGTGGTACCAGATGCCTCCTGCTGTATTACGTTAGCAACACTGCTACTTCCCAGTAAGCAACAGCGATGCTGTTTCGGTGTGAACCTGAAGCAGGCCCATTGTGTAGAGATTTGTTTCCAGGGGAAGCTATAATCAAGGTTGTTATTGTGGGCAGCCTTTGTAATTAAAAGAGAGAAAAGGTCTTCTTGAATTATCCTTCTCTATATAAACTGCCTGTTTGTTGCTTAAACAGCATTTTCTTCCACACAAAATAAATTTCATATTCAAACGGCATCCTGTATTGTTATTTCTATTCTCTCTGCAGCAGGAACATTTCCTGTGTGTTTTGTTTTGTTGTTGTGTTTTGTTTAGTGATGTGCACCGGAAATTTTTCGGGTTTTGTGTTTTGGTTTTGGATTCGGTTCCGCGGCCGTGTTTTGGATTCGGACGCGTTTTGGCAAAACCTCCCTGAAAATGTTTTGTCGGATTCGGGTGTGTTTTGGATTCGGGTGTTTTTTTACAAAAAACCCTCAAAAACAGCTTAAATCATAGAATTTGGGGGTCATTTTGATCCCATAGTATTATTAACCTCAATAACCATAATTTACACTCATTTTCAGTCTATTCTGAACACCTCACACCTCACACCTCACAATATTATTTTTAGTCCTAAAATTTGCACCGAGGTCGCTGGATGGCTAAGCTAAGCGACCCAAGTGGCCGACACAAACACCTGGCCCATCTAGGAGTGGCACTGCAGTGTCAGGCAGGATGGCACTTCAAAAAAATTGTCCCCAAACAGCACATGATGCAAAGAAAAAAAGAGGCGCACCAAGGTCGCTGTGTGACTAAGCTAAGCGACCCAAGTGGCCGACACAAACACCTGGCCCATCTAGGAGTGGCACTGCAGTGTCAGGCAGGATGGCACTTCAAAAAAATTGTCCCCAAACAGCACATGATGCAAAGAAAAAAAGAGGCGCACCAAGGTCGCTGTGTGACTAAGCTAAGCGACACAAGTGGCCGACACAAACACCTGGCCCATCTAGGAGTGGCACTGCAGTGTCAGACAGGATGGCACTTCAAAAAAATTGTCCCCAAACAGCACATGATGCAAAGAAAAAAAGAGGCGCACCAAGGTCGCTGTGTGACTAAGCTAAGCGACCCAAGTGGCCGACACAAACACCTAGCCCATCTAGGAGTGGCACTGCAGTGTCAGGCAGGATGGCACTTCAAAAAAATTGTCCCCAAACAGCACATGATGCAAAGAAAAAAAAGAGGCGCACCAAGGTCGCTGTGTGACTAAGCTAAGCGACACAAGTGGCCGACACAAACACCTGGCCCATCTAGGAGTGGCACTGCAGTGTCAGACAGGATGGCACTTCAAAAAAATTGTCCCCAAACAGCACATGATGCAAAGAAAAATGAAAGAAAAAAGAGGTGCAAGATGGAATTGTCCTTGGTACCTCCCACCCACCCTTATGTTGTATAAACAGGACATGCACACTTTAACGAACCCATCATTTCAGCGACAGGGTCTGCCACACGACTGTGACTGAAATGACTGGTTGGTTTGGGCCCCCACCAAAAAAGAAGCAATCAATCTCTCCTTGCACAAACTGGCTCTACAGAGGCAAGATGTCCACCTCATCATCATCCTCCGATTCCTCACCCCTTTCACTGTGTACATCCCCCTCCTCACAGATTATTAATTAGTCTCCACTGGAATCCACCATCTCCGATCCCTGTGTACTTTCTGGAGGCAATTGCTGGTGAATGTCTCCACGGAGGAATTGATTATAATTCATTTTGATGAACATCATCTTCTCCACATTTTCTGGAAGTAACCTCGTACGCCGATTGCTGACAAGGTGAGCGGCTGCACTAAACACTCTTTCGGAGTACACACTGGAGGGAGGGCAACTTAGGTAGAATAAAGCCAGTTTGTGCAAGGGCCTCCAAATTGCCTCTTTTTCCTGCCAGTATACGTACGGACTGTCTGACGTGCCTACTTGAATGCGGTCACTCATATAATCCTCCACCATTCTTTCAATGGTGACAGAATCATATGCAGTGACAGAAGACGACATGTCAGTAATCGTTGCCAGGTCCTTCAGTCCAGACCAGATGTCAGCACTCGCTCCAGACTGCCCTGCATCACCGCCAGCGGTTGGGCTCGGAATTCTTAGCCTTTTCCTCGCAACCCCAGTTGCGGGAGAATGTGAAGGAGGAGCTGTTGACGGGTCACGTTCCGCTTGACTTGACAATTTTCTCACCAGCAGGTCTTTGAACCTCTGCAGACTTGTGTCTGCCGGAAAGAGAGATACAACGTAGGTTTTAAATCTAGGATCGAGCACGGTGGCCAAAATGTAGTGCTCTGATTTCAACAGATTGACCACCCGTGAATCCTGGTTAAGCGAATTAAGGGCTCCATCCACAAGTCCCACATGCCTAGCGGAATCGCTCTGTTTTAGCTCCTCCTTCAATGTCTCCAGCTTCTTCTGCAAAAGACTGATGAGGGGAATGACCTGACTCAGGCTGGCAGTGTCTGAACTGACTTCACGTGTGGCAAGTTTAAAGGGTTGCAGAACTTTGCACAACGTTGAAATCATTCTCCACTGCGCTTTAGTCAGGTGCATTCCCCCTCCTTTGCCTATATTATGGGCAGATGTATAGGCTTGAATGGCCTTTTGCTGCTCCTCCATCCTCTGAAGCATATAGAGGGTTGAATTCCACCTCGTTACCACCTCTTGCTTCAGATGATGGCAGGGCAGGTTCAGGAGTGTTTGCTGGTGCTCCAGTCTTCGGCACGCGGTGGGTGAGTGCCGAAAGTGGCCCGCAATTCTTCGGGCCACCGACAGCATCTCTTGCACGCCCCTGTCGTTTTTTAAATAATTCTGCACCACCAAATTCAATGTATGTGCAAAACATGGGATGTGCTGGAATTTGCCCAGATGTAATGCACGCACAATATTGGTGGCGTTGTCCGATGTCACAAATCCCCAGGAGAGTCCAATTGGGGTAAGCCATTCTGCGATGATGTTCCCCAGTTTCCGTAAGAGGTTGTCAGCTGTGTGCCTCTTATGGAAAGCGGTGATACAAAGCGTAGCCTGCCTAGGAACGAGTTGGCGTTTGCGAGATGCTGCTACTGGTGCCGCCGCTGCTGTTCTTGCTGCGGGAGGCAATACATCTACCCAGTGGGTTGTCACAGTCATATAGTCCTGAGTCTGCCCTGCTCCACTTGTCCACATGTCCGTGGTTAAGTGGACATTGGGTACAACTGCATTTTTTAGGACACTGGTGACTCTTTTTCTGACGTCTGTGTACATTTTCGGTATCGCCTGCCTAGAGAAATGGAACCTAGATGGTATTTGGTACCGGGGACACAGTACCTCAAACAAGTCTCTAGTTACCTCTGAATTAACGGTGGATACCGGAACCACGTTTCTCACCACCCAGGCTGACAAGACCTGAGTTATCCGCTTTGCAGCAGGATGACTGCTGTGATATTTCATCTTCCTCGCAAAGGACTGTTGGACAGTCAATTGCTTACTGGAAGTAGTACAAGTGGTCTTCCGACTTCCCCTCTGGGATGACGATCGACTCCCAGCAGCAACAACAGCAGCGCCAGCAGCAGTAGGCGTTACACTCAAGGATGCATCGGAAGAATCCCAGGCAGGAGAGGACTCGTCAGACTTGCCAGTGACATGGCCTGCAGGACTATTGGCTTTCCTGTGTAAGGTGGAAATTGACACTGAGGGAGTTGGTGGTGTGGTTTGCAGGAGCTTGGTTACAAGAGGAAGGGATTTAGTGGTCAGTGGACTGCTTCCGCTGTCATCCAAAGTTTTTGAACTTGTCACTGACTTCTGATGAATGCGGTCCAGGTGACGTATAAGGGAGGATGTTCCTAGGTGGTTAACGTCTTTACCCCTACTTATTACAGCTTGACAAAGGCAACACACGGCTTGACACCTGTTGTCCGCATTTGTGTTGAAATAATTCCACACCGAAGAGGTGATTTTTTTTGTATTTTGACCAGGCATGTCAATGGCCATATTCGTCCCAAGGACAACAGGTGTCTCCCCGGGTGCCTGACTTAAACAAACCACCTCACCATCAGAATCCTCCTTGTCAATTTCCTCCCCAGCGCCAGCAACACCCATATCCTCATCCTGGTGCACTTCAACAGTGACATCTTCAATTTGACTATCAGGAACTGGACTGCGGGTGCTCCTTCCAGCACTTGCAGGGGGCGTGCAAATGGTGGAAGGCGCAAGCTCTTCCCGTCCAGTGTTGGGAAGGTCAGGCATCGCAACCGACACAATTGGACTCTCCTTGGGGATTTGTGATTTAGAAGAACGCACAGTTCTTTGCTCTGCTTTTGCCAGCTTAAGTCTTTTAATTTTTCTAGCGAGAGGATGAGTGCTTCCATCCTCATGTGAATCTGAACCACTAGCCATGAACATAGGCCGGGGCCTCAGCCGTTCCTTGCCACTCCGTGTGGTAAATGGCATATTGGCAAGTTTACGCTTCTCATCAGACGCTTTCAATTTTGATTTTTGGGTCATTTTACTGAACTTTTGTTTTTTGGATTTTACATGCTCTCTACTATGACATTGGGCATCGGCCTTGGCAGATGACGTTGATGGCATTTCATCGTCTCGGTCATGACTAGTGGCAGCAGCTTCAGCACGAGGTGGAAGTGGATCTTGATCTTTCCCTATTTTAACCTCCACATTTTTGTTCTCCATTTTTTTAATGTGTGGAATTATATGCCAGTATCAATAGCAATGGCCTACTACTATATATACTGCGCACAACTGAAATGCACCACAGGTATGGATGGATAGTATACTTGACGACACAGAGGTAGGTAGAGCAGTTGCCTTCCGTACCGTACTGCTATATATACTGGTGGTCACTGTCAGCAAACTGCAAAACTAAAATGCACCACAGGTATAGAATCTAGATGGATAGTGTACTTGACGACACAGAGGTAGGTAGAGCAGTGGCCTTCCGTACCGTACTGCTATATATACTGGTGGTCACTGTCAGCAAAACTCTGCACTGTACTCCTCCTATATAATACTGCTGGTCCCCAGTCCCCACAATAAAGCAGTGTGAGCACAGATATATGCAGCACACTGAGCACAGATATGGAGTGTTTTTCAGGCAGACAACGTATACTGGTGGTCACTGGTCAGCAAAACTCTGCACTGTACTCCTCCTATATAATATACTGGTGGTCCCCAGTCTCCACAATAAAGCAGTGTGAGCACAGATATATGCAGCACACTGAGCACAGATATGGAGTGTTTTTCAGGCAGACAACGTATAACACTGGTGGTCACTGGTCAGCAAAACTCTGCACTGTACTCCTCCTGTATAATATACTGGTGGTCCCCAGTCCCCACAATAAAGCAGTGTGAGCACAGATATATGCAGCACACTGAGGACAGATATGGAGTGTTTTTCAGGCAGACAACGTATACTGGTGGTCACTGTCAGCAAAACTCTGCACTGTACTCCTCCTATATAATACAGCTGCTCCCCAGTCCCCACAATTAAGCAATAAGCACAAATATTTTTGCATCAAGAATTCAAGATTAATAAACGGAGAGGACGCCAGCCACGTCCTCTCCCTAACATTTCCAATGCACGAATGAAAATGGCGGCGACGCGCAGCTGCTTATATAGAATCCGAATCTCGCGAGAATCCGACAGCGGGATGATGACGTTCGGGCGCGCTCGGGTTAACCGAGCCATACGGGAGAACCCGAGTATGCCTCGGACCCGTGTAAAATGGGTGAAGTTCGGGGGGGTTCGGTTTCCGAGAAACCGAACCCGCTCATTACTAGTTTTGTTTTGTTTACTAACCTTTCACTGACGGCCATGCCTTGTTATTAGGGACTGTAGAGTCTACATATTGCCTATTACAGAACAAAGCAATGGCGCTTCATCGTGGATGGCCTTCTGTTAAAATAATTTCTTGATATTCATTATGTCCATTGTATATAGAAAGCCAGTCCCTCCATAGCACTGAGAGCTTACAGTCGGGGTAGAAAAAGGCTTGCACAGCTGAAATGCTCGGGGAATATAAAGGTAAGCACCTTGAGATGGTGCTTAGGTTTGCTGGTGTAAAAAAGTAGATACCCTATAATAAATTGTTATCTAACATATTTTATGGCCTGTACTTTAATCTATTCATGACATTAATAAGCCCGCTTAATCCTGCCTTTCACCATAAAACCTACAGAATAATACATTGTCTCCCTGAACTAGAAGTAAGATCAGAGGTTCAGAGGCCCCTGGCCTACCAGTGATGCTTGTTATATGCAATAAGGAATTTAGTGCACCTTTAAATATACAAATGGTAATTTTATAATTTTCCACACAGTGTTTTGTTTATCTACTGAACATCTCCATCTCATGAAATGAAAACAGCTTTTCGCCATCCTCTTGCATGACAGGTACAGTACTACCTCAATTTCTATTTTTCTTGTTACACGTTCTAATAAGCCTGGGAAATTCGCAGCAGCAGAAGTGTTTAATTAACCTTGTTTCATGTAATAAAAAATAAAAAAATCACCCCGAATTTCATCACCTCGTTTTTCTTCTATAGAACATCTGGAATGGAGTATGTCTGAGATTTTACACATCACTGCGTCGTCAAAGAGTTAATTGTTTGATTCTCATTTTGTAAAGATGCCCAAGGCTTGAGAGAATCTGTGCCAGTTAATCAGCAGTAACCTGTGAAATGGAATGTGACATTTGCCCTTCAGACAATGAACATCATCATACCAAACCATTTCAACAATATTGCAATTTAACCCTTTAACACCTGTATCATGGTCATATGCTGCAGTCCGGGATATTCCTGTGCAGTTCAAATGGTACATCGTAAGCCAAACCCTGCCCTATTGTGCTATTAAGTAACCTTACTTGAGAAACCTTCTTAGCAGTCAATGTAAGGCAATATTAATATAATACAAACGTATTCTGCAGCTCTGTACAATCTGAGAACTATATTCTGATAAATTAGTCCCTGACCCAGTGAAGCGTACAATCCCTGAATCTGCAGGCACACCGAGACGTGCATAAACCCGGGAGGAAGCCCGGATACCTTGATGACATAAACACATCCTGCCATACTTTTTTTCTCTTACGTCCTAGAGGATGCTGGGGACTCCGTAAGGACCATGGGGTATAGAAGGGCTCCGCAGGAGACATGGGCACCTAAAAGAACTTTCTAGTATGGTGTGCACTGGCTCCTCCCTCTATGCCCCTCCTCCAGACCTAAGTTAGATCTTGTGCCCAGAGGAGATAGGGTGCATTACAGGGAGCTCTCCTGAGTTTTCTGTAAAAAGAATTTTGTAAGGTTTTTTATTTTCAGGGAGCACTGCTGGCAACAGACTCCCTGCATCGTGGGACTGAGGGGAGAGAAGCAGACCCACTTCTTAAGAGTTAAGGGCGCTGCTTCTTAGGCTACTGGACACCATTAGCTCCAGAGGGAGTCTGCACACAGGTCTCACCCTGGGGTTCGTCCCAGGCCGCGCCGCCATCCTCCTCACAGATGCCGGAAAAAAGAAGCCGGGTGAGTATGTCAGACATAAGAAGACATCAGGCGGCAGAAGACTTCAGATCTTCATGAGGTAAGCCATTGCTCCCACACTTACACACACACATGGCACTGATGGGTGCAGGGCGCAGGGGGGGTGCCCTGGGCAGCAATAAACCTCGTTTTAGGCAAAAAAGTATGTAGTTAGGCTGCGGAGGCAGTAAACTACGGATCCCCGCCATTTTTTTTTTCAAATTCACGAGCGGGACCAAAGCCCGCCGCGCGAGGGGGCGGAGCTTGATCCCTCAGCACTAACCAGCGCCATTTTCTCCACAGAGGCTGCAGAGAACGCTGGCTACCCGGACTCTCCCCTGCTGAGCATCAGAGGGCTGAAAAAAAGAGAGGGGGGCACATATTTAAGGCGCAGTGAGTGGGGAAATCTATATACATTTATATATATAAAAGCGCTATCTGGTTTTTTTTTTTTCCCTGGGTCAGTTGGCGCTGGTGTGTGCTGGCATACTCTCTCTCTGTCTCTCCAAAGGGCCTTCTTTAGGGAATTGTCCCCTTATAGTTATATCCCAGTGTGTGTGTGTGGGGTGTCGGTACGTGTGTCGGCATGTCAGAAACGGAAGGCTTATCCAAAGAGGAGGTGGAACAGATGAGTGGTGTGTCTCAGTCGGCGGTGCCGACTCAGGATTGGATGGATATGTGGCATATGTTAAATGCTAGTGTAGCTTCACTGCATAAAAGACTGGACAAAGCAGAGTCCAGTGCGTCGGCAGGTAATCAATCTACGGATTATACCGACTCCCAGGACCCGTCGGGGTCTCAGAAACGTCTCTTCTCACAAAAGCCCTCTTCCCTCATGTGCTTATACTTTCTTACTTTAATAATCTTCAACTGCATCAACTCCATTAGTCTTCTGCCACCTGATACTTATTCCAGTGTCATCTGCTGATGTAACTATGTTTATTTACCCTGTACTTGTCCTATACTGTCATCAGCTGTAAGTCGCTGTTTTCCTGTTTGATTATTTATGTACTCTGTAAGTGGGCGCTGCGGAACCCTTGTGGCGCCATATAAATAAAGGATAATAATAATAATAAGGGACACAGATACCGACACGGACTCTGATTCCAGTGTCGACTATGATGAAGCAAGATTGCACCCCAGGGTGACAAAAAGTATTCAGTGCATGATTATTGCAATAAAAGATGTGTTACATATCACTGATGAGCCCTCGGTGCCCGACACGAGGATACACATGTTTAAGGGAAAGAAACAAGTTATAAACTTTCCTTCTTCCCATGAAATTAATGAGTTATGTGAAAAAGCATGGGAAACTCCAGAATAAGAAACTGCAGATTCCCAAAAGGGTTCTTATGGCGTACCCTTTCCCTACACAGGACAGGGTACGTTGGGAATCCTCTCCCACAGTGGACAAAGCCTTAACACGCCTTTCCAAGAAGGTGGCGCTACTGTCCCCTGACACTGCGGCCCTCAAGGATCCTGCGGACTGCAGGCAAGAGACTACACTAAAGTCTATCTACACTCATACTGGTACTTTGCTTAGACCGGCAATTGCGTCGGCATGGGTATGTAGTGCAGTAGCAGCTTGGACGGATACACTGTCAGTTGATACCCTAGATAGGGATACAATTTTGTTAACATTAGCTCATATTAAGGACGCAGTCTTATATATGAGGGACGCTCAAAGAGACATTGGTTTACTGGGTTCAAGAGCCAATGATATGGCTATTTCGGCAAGAAGAGCCTTATGGATCCGCCAGGGGGATGCAGGGGGATGCAGACTCAAAAAGGCATATGGAGGTTTTACCTTACAACGGTGATATATTGTTTGGGGACGGCCTCGCGGACCTGATCTCTACAGCTACCGCGGGTAAGTCGACCTTTTTACCTTTTGTTCCCCAACAGCAAAAGAAACCCCCACAATATCAGATGCAGTCCTTTCGGTCGCATAGATCCAGAAGAGGTCGGGGCTCCTCTTTCCTCGCCAGAGGTAAGGGTAGAGGCAAGAGGACACCTGCTGCGGCTGGTTCCCAAGAGCAGAAGTCCTCACTGGCTTCCGCTAAGTCTACCGCATGACGCTGGGGCTCCCCTGCGGGAGTCCGCACAGGTGGGGGCACGCCTTCGTCTATTCAGCCAAGTCTGGGTTCAGTCAGACGTGGACCCCTGGGTGATAGAAATAGTCTCCCAGGGCTACAAGCTGGAATTCGAAGAGGTGCCCCCACGCCGATTTTTCAAGTCGGCCTTACCAGCTTCTACCCCAGAGCAGGAAGTAGTGCTAGCTGCAATTCAAATGCTGTGTCAACAGCGAGTGATTATCAGGGTTCCCCTGAGCCAACAGGGAAAAGGGTATTATTCAACCCTATTTGTGGTTCCGAAGCCGGATGGTTCGGTAAGGCCCATTTTAAACCTAAAATCCCTGAACCTGTACCTGAAAAGATTCAAATTCAAGATGGAATCGCTCCGAGTGGTGATAGCCTGCCTGGAAGGGGGGGATTTTATGGTGTCACTGGACATAAAGGATGCTTACCTTCATGTCCCCATATATCCCTCTCATCAGGAGTACCTGAGATTCGCGGTACAGGATTGTCATTATCAGTTTCAGACGTTGCCGTTTGGGCTGTCCACGGCCCGAGGTTTTTCACCAAGATAATGGCGGAAATGATGGTGATCCTGCGCAAGTGAGGAGTCACAATTATCCCATACTTGGACGATCTCCTGGTAAAAGCGAGATCAAGAGAGCAATTACTGGAGAACGTGTCACTCTCTCAGAGAGTGCTTCAACAACATGGGTGGATTCTCAATCTACCAAAGTCACAGTTGGTTCCGACAACTCGACTACCGTTCCTAGGCATGATACTGGACACGGATCAAAAGAAAGTTTTCCTCCCGTTGGAAAAAGTCCAGGACCTCCAGAACATGGTCCGAGAACTACTAAAGCCGAAAAGAGTGTCAGCCCATCAATGCACTCGGGTTCTGGGGAAAATGGTGGCAACTTACAAGGCCATTCCCTTCGGCAGGTTCCATGCAAGGACGTTTCAATGGGATCTTCTGGACAAATGGTACGGGTCCCATCTACAATTACATCAAAAAATAACACTGTCCCCCAGGGCCAGGGGGTCTCTTCTATGGTGGCTACAAAGTGCTCACCTTCTAGAGGGTCGCCGGTTCGGCATTCAGGACTGGATCCTGGTAACCACGGACGCGAGCCTCCGAGGATGGGGAGCAGTCACCCAAGGAAGAAATTTTCAGGGACTGTGGTCAGACCAGGAGTCCTGTCTACACATCAACGTGTTGGAGTTAAGGGCCATATACAACGGCCTTCGACAAGCGGAGAATCTTCTTCGCAACCTACCGGTTCTGATTCAATCAGACAATGTCACAGCAGTAGCTCATGTGAACCGCCAAGGCGGGACAAGAAGCAGAGTCGCGATGGCGGAAGCCACCAGGATTCTTCGCTGGGCGGAAAATCACGTAAGCGCTCTGTCAGCTGTCTTCATTCCGGGAGTGGACAACTGGGAAGCAGACTTCCTCAGCAGACACGATCTCCATCCAGGAGAGTGGGGACTCATCAAGAAGTCTTTGCAGAGATGACGGGTCTCTGGGGAGTTCCTCAAATAGACATGATGGCGTCACGCCTCAACAAGAAGCTTTGGAGGTATTGTGCCAGGTCCCGGGACCCTCAGGCAATAGCAGTAGACGCTCTGGTAACGCCATGGGTGTTTCAGTCGGTCTGTGTGTTTCCTCCGCTTCCTCTCATCACAAAAGTGTTGAGGATCATAAGACGAAAAAGAGTACAGACAATACTCATTGTTCCAGACTGGCCTCGAAGGGCCTGGTACTCAGATCTTCAGGAGATGCTCACCGAAGATCCTTGGCCTCTTCCTCTAAGAGAGGACCTGTTACAGCAGGGGCTCTGTCTGTTCCAAGACTTACCGCGGTTACGTTTGACGGCATGGCGGTTGAAGGCCGGATCCTAGCGGAGAAGGGTATTCCGGAGAGGTCATACCTACTCTAATAAAGGCTAGGAAGGAGGTGACGTCAAAACATTATCACCGTATCTGGCGGAAATATCTCTCTTGGTGTGAAACCAAGAATGCTCCTACGGAAGATTTCCATCTGGGTCGTTTTCTCCACTTTCTACAGACAGGAGTGGATATGGGCCTAAAGTTAGGCTCTGTTAAAGTACAGATTTCGGCTTTGTCAATATTCTTTCAGAAGGAATTGGCTTTTCTTCCAGAAGTCCAGACTTTTGTAAAAGGAGTACTGCACATCCAGCCTCCTTTTGTGCCCCAGTGGCACCATGGGACCTGAACGTGGTGTTGCAGTTCCTTAAATCACACTGGTTTGAACCCCTTAAAACGGTGGAGTTAAAATTTCTCACCTGGAAGGTGGTCATGTTGTTAGCCTTGGCATCTGCGAGGCGTGTGTCAGAATTGGCGGCCTTGTCTAACAAGAGCCCTTACTTGATTTTTCATGTGGATAGAGCGGAATTGAGGACTCGTCCTCAATTTTTACCCAAGGTGGTGTCTTCATTTCATATGAACCAACCTATAGTGGTGCCTGTGGCTACGAGTGACTTGGAGGATTCCATGTCCCTGGATGTAGTCAGGGCCTTAAAAATGTATGTAGCCAGGACGGCTAGAATTAGGAAAACAGATGCATTGTTTGTCCTGTATGCTGCCAACAAGATTGGCGCGCCTGCTTCGAAGCAGACTATTGCTCGCTGGATCTGTAACACGATTCAGCAGGCTTATATTATGGCTGGATTGCCGTTACCGCATTCAGTAAAGGCCCATTCCACTAGGAAGGTGGGCTCTTCTTGGGCGGCTGCCCGGGGCGTCTCGGCATTACAGCTTTGCCGAGCAGCAACTTGGTCGGGGTCAAACACTTTTGCTAAATTCTACAAGTTTGATACCCTGGCTGATGAGGACCTAGCATTTGCTCAGTCGGTACTGCAGAGTCATCCGCACTCTCCCGCCCGATTGGGAGCTTTGGTATAAACCCCATGGTCCTTACGGAGTCCCCAGCATCCTCTAGGACGTAAGAGAAAATAAGATTTTAAACCTACCGGTAAATCTTTTTCTCCTAGTCCGTAGAGGATGCTGGGTGCCCGTCCCAGTGCGGAAAATCTGCAAGACTTGTATATAGTTATCGCTTACATAAGGGTTATGTTACAGTTAGAATCGGTCTTGGACCGATACTGTTGTTTGTTCATACTGTTAACTGGTTAGGTGTATTCCAGGTTATATGGTATGATTGGTGTGGGCTGGTATGAATCTTGCCCTTAGATTAACAAAATCCTTTCCTCGTATTGTCCATCTCCTCTGGGCACAGTTCTCTAACTGAGGTCTGGAGGAGGGACATAGAGGGAGGAGCCAGTGCACACCATACTAGAAAGTTCTTTTAGGTGCCCATGTCTCCTGCGGAGCCCGTCTATACCCCATGGTCCTTACGGAGTCCCCAGCATCCTCTACGGACTAGGAGAAAAAGATTTACCGGTAGGTTTAAAATCTTATTTTAGTGCAAATTTATTTTATAAACACAACCTGATAACATTGATATACGTATTATGAAAACTGCTATTGCTATTTTAATGCAAAGATATAGGGCTAAATAGAATAGCCTGCGAGCTGCTGGAGGTGCGGGACTGTGTGCTAGTCTGCCCGTATTTTTAAAGCGGCAATCATTTACCAGGCAAAACCAGTTTCAGGTGTTTCTTAGGTGTTTTATTTACCGCAAACATTCACCATGCTCTCATACTTCTATTTAGAACACTGCAACATGTCCCTTACTGTATTACATAGAGCAGTGATCACAGGTGGTTTAACCACTTAACTGACAATTTTTTTTCTCAAAAACCGCTCAGAAATTGTTGGGGGTTTTTTTATAAGTGAATTAGGTGAAGAACATCAATTTAATGTTATCCACAATGATTTTAGTAAAAAATAAAAATATATATATTTTTTATATTTGGGGAAAAAAAAGAAGTTTCCCCCCAAACATCGGAATATCGACAGACACTATCGGAACATTGCGACCATCAGGAACATCGAGACCGTTGCGACTCTTGGGTTAACCGATAGGGCAGCCACCAGGTACACATGGGGTGCTTCTAGGGGTTAATTTACACTTCCCCAAGTAAATTAATCTGATTCGACCATGCCAGGCAAGTGGTTAAGAGAGAAGAGAACCCATGTGCAGTGGCGCAGAGAGGGAAGGGGGTGGGCGGGTACTAATTACCCGGGCCTCAGGGCCGGCCAGCCAATGATGCAAGTTACACAGCCGCATATGTGCCAAGCTCTAAGGGCCCTGTCTCCCGCAGCCACCGCTGCGCAGGGTGAGACTTAACTGATTTGTCAGTCTCACCCGACACGTCGCCAGTACCTCCTCTATTAGCCGCGGTCTGAGGATGCTACCCCAGTCACCCCGACGGCACGCTTACCTGCTGCCACATTTATTGCATCTATGCTGGTGAGGCAGGTAAGCTCTCCTCTTCCTTCCCACCCTCCCAGAAAGGGGTGCGGGCGAGAAGTCATCGCGCACGGAATTCTGGAAGCAGCCACGGGGGAGAGAAGACAGAAGAGCAGCAGCAGTACAGCATTGGGTGAGGGCACTTGGTACTACATGCGTCCGCTCACCCACATGCACCCGGTCTGCAGCCAGCCTGTCTGAGCCCCCTGGCCCTGAGGTGGAGACACCCAGGTAGTCCCGGATCCCGGCCCCAGCATCAGGACAGCAAAAGGCAAGCTGCAGTATCAGTGCTGCAGGGAGACAGAAGCAGCCTGGAAGAACCCACTATCAGCCAGGGGTGAGTGTGGGTGTACACTTGCCCTGTTTGACTGTCTCTTTCTCTCTATCTATCTCTCTCTCTCTCTTCTGTCTTTCATCCTCATCTCTCTCTCTTTCTCTTGTCCTCACCCCTCTATATCTTTTGTCCTCACCCCTCTCTCTCTTGTCCTCACCTCTATCTCTCTCTCACTTGTCCTCACCTCTCTTTGGGGTATATTCAATTGAAGTCGGATCCATTCCGACATTCATTTGTCGGAATCGATCCGACCTGGGCTATTCAATGACATCTCAATTCGACTTTTAAAAAAGTCTAATTGAGATGCGGAAGGGGAGACGGAGCAGAGCCTCGGGCAGACGGGGGAGAGCAGCGCTACAGCAGCGGCTATATAGCCGCTGCTGTAGCGCTGCTCTCCCCCGTCTGCCCGCGGCTCTCCCCGTCTCCCCCCCAGTCTTTCTGCCTCTACCTGTCCCCCCTGCATCACAGCCGCTGCTCATGGCCGCGTCCACCCGGCTCCAGCAAGCGAGGTCTCGCTTGCTGGACCCGGGTGGACGCTGCTGTGAGCGGTGGCTGTGACATCCTCGAGCGCTGCTCACTCCATCCCTGCCTCGGCTCTCCCCGTCTCCGGCGCTGCTCTCCCCATCTCACTTCGACTTTTTTTAAAGTCGAACTGAGATGGTCAAAAAGTGTTTTGGCCCCGTTTTCGACACAAGCACGTGGATTGGCAGCTATTCTGCCAATCCACGTGCTTTTTGACAAGTCGAATTCATCGATTTGTCGAAAAATTTGGGGTATATTGAATAGGTCGGAACCCCTTCCGACCTAAAAAAGTCGAAAACTGCCGTCTTTTCGACAGACGGCAGCTTTCGACTTCAATTGAATAGACCCCTTTGTCTCTCTCTCTTTTCTCTTGTCCACTTTATTTTCCTGACCTCACAGCTTCTTCCATAGCTGCTCTACTGTGGTCTTATGTGTATAAGGGGCACCACTGTGTAGTGTAACGCGTATAAGGGGCTCTACTGTGGCGTAACATGTATGAGCGGCTTTACTGGGTGTAACCTGTATAAGGGGTACTACTGTGTGATGTAATGTGTATATGTGATGTAATGTGTATAAGGGGTACTAATGTGTGGTGTAATGTTCATAATGAACACTACTGTGCAGTGTAATATGAATTGGTACTATTCTGTGACGATGCCCCTATATTTTTGGCGCGCAAGTTTGGCACACTGTTCTGTTTCAAATATGCGGGGGGGCAAAGGAAACTGTTGACCTGAGATCTGCAAGGTCTAGAACCAGCACTGTATATAGCAATAATAATAATAATAATAATTCAGTGTATGTATTGCTCACCCTGCCTGTGATACAGTATATACTGTATAATAATAATAACAACAACAACAATAATACTACAGAAAGGGTAGTGGATAAGTGGAACAGCCTCCCATCAGAGGTGGCAGAGGCTAAGTCAGTAGATCAATTTAAACATGCTGTACTTTGAATAGGCATATGAATATCCTTAGAAAGGATCAAAATAGTTTTTTTCTTTGTGTATTTTGTTTTATTTTTTTCTGTGGGGCCTATGAGTTAGTTATTTTTTTTTTATGTGAATCATATGTGGTGTTGTTTTTTTAATCTTATTATTCCCTTGTGTCATTGTTACACAATTACCTGTACTCCCAATGTTTCACACACAGAGTAAATGACCCTGGCTGAGGTACACATTATGGCGTGGCATAAAACCCCCCCGCCCACCCACCCACCAACGTTTGACACCGGACATCGGAGAGGAAAGTATTAATTGGGTAAATGGGTGTGCGGTGTGGACCCCCTGGACCCGTGCACCACACACGGCACTCAATGGCAGTGATTACCAGTGTTTTTCACTTGTTTGCCCCCAGTCAGCCCATTTACATTATTTGTGCCCCCAACATTTGCAAAGCAGTACATTTGTGAAGAATGTAATTGCTATTATATAAAATGTTTAGGTAATGCTATATATAAAAACAATAAATGTACTGTGGGCATGGACTTATGGTAAGGGAGGGCATGGCTTAAAAATGGGGGCGTGATGATGCCCTTTATTATTAAAATATTTACACAATATAATTGGGAGGTGCAATTTTAACACAAGGGGGCATAATTGTAACATGGGGGAGTCGGGAGAGGACACCCAATACCTAGCTTACTTTATCAAGATGCGGGTCCCTCCTCTCCGGAGAGCGCCATCTTCCCATTGATATTTGGAAAGATGACGATGGCCACTAGAGAGCAAAGACCAGGGCCGATGCAAGGTTTCTCGCCACCCTAGGCAAAACTTTAGCCTACTGCCCCCAAACACTACCAATACCCACTTCCCAGCCCTTCAGAGGAAAGTGTAACTTGTAAGTTCCACAGCCACCATTTTCATTAAGTACAACAAGAATGTTTCTTTCAGACATCCTTAATTTCGTGTTGGCAGACCCAGAGCCCCCCCCCTTCCCCCCCCCCCCCCCCCCCCCAGATCCCAGCGTCCTAGGCAGCCGCTTAAATTGACCTAATGGGAGAGCCGGCCCTGGCAAAGACTCTGGCACAGTGCCAGAGTCTTTGCTTTCTATGTGCAGTGTCATCCTCGCTAAGAGATCACCGGGAAGATGGCGCCCCCTATGCTGGTAACAGCACAGGTATACTGGGGCAGCGTATCAGATCCGGACCCCTTCAGCAGCCCGGCAATTTGTACCAGCTCCCTCCCTCCTCTCGGCACCACTGGCTGTAGGTAAGATTTTATCTTTAAATGACACAAGATATAAATCGATAGTCGACAAATGCAGTCTTATTTATACTTAACCCCTTCAGTGGTGACTTTTTTGAATTTGGTCACACCTCCCAGGGTGGGTTTTTACTTTTTTTTACCTGTGTGTTGCCAGGGTTTCATGCGCGTTGCCAGGGGTTTTATGCGCTGTGTCATGCATTTTGCCAGGGGTTTTATGCTCGGATCCATGCTCGTTGCCACGGGGAATGCTCGTTGCCTTGGGGAATGCTCGTTGCCTAGAGGTAGCTAGGAATGGCCATAAACCATTGATGATTCAAAATCATCGATGGTCTATGACCAATGTCGAATACTTTTACCGTCGATGGGGGAGAACCAGATGGTTTCCCGCCATCGATGGTTCAGTGATACTAAATTGTTTTTTTTTCTTCAAAGTGTCAGGGCACTGAGCTTTGCTCCACCCCCTGACACTCACTTAGCCACGCCCCCTGATTCGCCCGCATTATTACTGTAAAGCAGGCATGACCCTTGATGTGTAAAACCATCGATGGCCATCCCTAGAGGCAGCATTTGCTGGTGGGCACTAGCCCACCAGTACTAAAATCCTCTCCCCTGCTCCTCCCTTGTACTCCACCCGGCTGGCGGAGTTTTGCAGAATGACGCAATTGCATCATTCTTCAACAATCCTCCAGCCTAGCAGGGTGCAAACAGGAGGGAGGGGGTGCAGTGGCATGCACCGGAAAATCTCCGGGGTAGCCAGTCTGCACAGCGCAGCTGGCCCCGGAAATTTTCCTGGCATACTACTGAAGCAGTTAAAGCCATGTTATATTCTAACAGTTACAAGGATACCAAGCCTTTTTGCGTTTTTAACTGTAATGATCACATACAGTAGTTTTGCAACTTTACAATTGACAATCAGCTAGAAACTGATAAAACATGCAATATCAGTCTGCTGCCATAGTTGCATAGTTGTGACAGTTCTGGCGTTAGGGACGCTGTGTCAAAAATTATCTTGATTTAACATAATCGTTGGATTTACTAAATTCCGATAATCTCATTTATACAGGATACACCAGTGATCATGTCACTGTATTTTCCTGCCTGTTATCAGGATCCAACTACATCCATAGAATACTGCATTGTCTAACTGTCCACTAGGACATCTGATTAGTAATAGTATATAAACAGAATTGGGTGCTGTTGGCTTTCTAAAGGGGGGTACTCATGGAGCGATCGCTGCTTAAAATCTAAGCAATCTGACTAGATTGCTTAGATTTTAAGCAGCGATCACTCTGTGTGTACCTCTCACAGCGATAGCGATGCGCAGCCCCACACATCGCTATCGCTGGTGCTAGATTGGCCTGCATGCAGGCCAATCTAGCAGGTCGCTCACTTCACCAGCTGGGTGAAATGAGCGCTCCCCCCGCACGCTCAGCACACATCGCACTGTGCTGAGCGGGGGGAGAGATGTGTGCTGAGCGGTTCGCTCAGCACAGATCTCTCCCTAGATCTGCCTGTGAATACGGGCCTTAAGTGTGGGATAGGTCCTGATATACAGTAATTGATGGTATGGAAATGATCAAAGATTTTTTAAATTGACCGGAGAAATGTGGATACAAATGGATACAAATGCCACCATTTTCACTTTTTCTAGCAAAGTTATTCCATGTATTTAGGATGGATTTGTTGTAAGCCTCGCTGAAAAAAAGAAGAGTTTACGGAACGCTTTTTTGACACATGGGAGAGCTACGTTGACACTCTATCCCCACTACTTAGGGAAAAACACAAATATCCTCCAAGCATATTCCATTTATCATCATCAAGCAAATGAAAATAAATGGTATCTCAGGTTTTTTGTCACAGCATAATGTACTTAAAGCATATGAAACGTTTTAAATGTATCTTTAGGCAGCAGATGCATTTACCATAGTAAGAGAAGGTATCTGCCTTAAACTATGAACATTACTTAAGTGGGAGTTTTTGTGTGTGTAATTGAGTAAAAGATACAGCACAATGATGTTATAAGGTAATATAAGCAAAATGCAGTTTACTGACAAACAATAGGTATTGAACAATATAGAACAGAGAGGGATACATAGATAGATAGATAGATAGATAGATAGATAGATAGATAGATAGATAGATAGATAGATAGATAGATAGACTGTAACATATATACAATATAAAGATTATAAGAATATACTTTGCTAAGATTTAGATTTCATTGATCCCTGAGGGGCCCCTTTCTGTACACATCAGATTGAAGAACATAACACTGGACATATGGAAACTGGATATCCATATCCACTCCAGTCACAAAGGCCAAGATGTGTCATCACAACCACAAATGACCAGATACTCCTTGTTTCCAGTGGTACATGTTTATTTTTTCTGTAGAGCAAGGGTCACAAATATTTGAACATTATCCCTACTGGTTGTAGATGCCCCCTAATGTTTAGCATTCTGCGCTATTGCCTAGGTTCGGTTCTGATTTATTTATTTTTATTCTGATTTCTTTACATTTTTATTGATTTTTATTCAAGCAAACATACACGAGTACAATACGTACACAAACAGGTAACACAGAAAAAATAAATATGTACCACTGGAAACAAGGAGTATCTGGTCATTTGTGCTTGCACTGCAATGTATACAATATTATAAATGTTAGGTTCTGATTTATTTCCCAATCTTTAGCAATTGCAAATGAAGTAGCTTATTGTTTAATGACTGGTTGTTGTTTTTTATTGACTGTGCAATATTTAATCATCTTTTATATACTGTATAATGAAATATGGCTGTATGAGAAAACCTGTGGGTGCAGTTAAATTGAAAAAATAGCTGCAGTGGTTTAACACATAGTTATCTACCCTCCCGCATCCTGCGGGAGACTCACAATTCACGGTGGAGTCTCCCGCTCCCCCGCAAAGTTCAGTCTAAACCCCATTTCCCTCCCACCACACACCGAGCCCTGTCGGGATTCTAGACTGCACGTGCGAGTCTGGATGCAACGGGGACGGGACCTGCAGCCCTGCACGAGCAGTGAAAGGACAGAGGCAACCTCCGTTCTTTACTCACTGCTCTCCGCCACATGTCACTTTCGGGTTCCTGTTTAGTGCTGCGGCACCCGGCACAACAGGAGTACGCTGCATGGGGGAACCGATAAGCTGCACCGAGAACACGGGAGACAGGAGATACACTCCCCAGCATATGGGATTGAATCATTGGCCACAGTTTTATTTAAATTGAGAACGGTGGGCAAGGCAACAACTTGTCAATGACCCTCATTGATTTAAGATGGGGGCGTGCCGCTGCCTACGCTATAGGCCTTCTGGTACGCCCCCCTCCTCAGGGAACTAGCCCCCACGGATCACCCTCCTCTGGCGCGCAGCCGACTGGCTCGCCGTCGACAGCTGGAGCCTGGTGTGCGGCCCCTTACGAGGGTGAATCTGCAAACCTCAGCTGGCCCCCTCCTTTCCCCTCCCTTGCGCACCGCTTCTTCCAGCCCTGCTACATACATCAACACTCCAACTGTGACAAAAAATGCATAACCGTAAAATGACCTCTCCTAAACCCGGTTACCGAACAGCGTGTACATTCACATAATCACATTGCATTTCCACAAATGATCTTGACATATCAATGTATTCATACATAATCCCATTCACTTTATTCCAAAATATCTTCTTCTTCTTATTTATTTATTTATTTTTATTTGCTTTATTTATTTATTTATTATTATTCATATATTTAATTTTTTTCTTAAAGAAAAACAATAGCACAACACTTATCACACAATTACCTCCCTGCCTGCCGGCGGGTATGAAAACATTAGCAAAAGGGGTGGGTGGGCGGGTCTATTGTCCTGCTCCGTCCATGTAGAATGCTGCCTGTCCCTTTCCCCTGCCATTTAACTACTTCATGGCTGGCCCATCCCCTTCTGTGCTGACTGGCTGCCCCTGTGCCTCAGGTGTAAAAAGGGGGGGGGGGTCAGGCATTCCTGCAGCCCCCCCCCCCCCACACACACACACACACACACTCCATTCCCGCTGAATGGACAGCGGCCCGACCACTGCCCCTGCCCCCTTATGCCGCTACGTCGCCATTTTGCCTGCCTGCGCTTACTTTAGCCCGTTTACTGTATCCAAGTACACACAGGTTAAAAATAACTTCACAAACAGGCAAAGGGTTATCTTTATTTTCTATCAATTTAGGATATTCCTAACTGGCTCATGTACCTATGATATCACTCATTGGTAGACTAACCCTTTACTGTCATGTTTTTCTTATAGGAACCTGACTGTTTATTTACTACTAGGCTGCAAATCCCAGTGGTTATATACCCACTCCCCACGGAATTACAACCACATTAGTTTAATTGTGTGGAATTATTGTAGAAAAATTGAATGTACATTGTGAAGATTTTTTTTTATATTTTCACCTTTTTTGCAATTTTGTGGAAAATACACCCTAGTATTTAAAACCCTGATGGAATGATCCAATTAGTTGGTTGATTACGAAAATGGAGTCAGGATTTATGCTGAGATTTTGCTTAATATATTCCACACTAGCTGAATACCCATTCTTCACTACGGGATGAGGATGGTAAATTAGAATTATATTTATTTGTTAATTGACGTTGGTTGGAGATCTAGTATATAGGAATATCTTGCTTCCCTGACCCACTTTGTATAGTGGCCGGAACCCTTTTTGGTCCCCCAAGGGATCCTGCTCTTCCCACTATGCAACTCTCAGTCTGTGGCTTCTTGCTGCCTCCATTCCCCTCCTCACATCATGTCAGTGCCCCTGTGAAATTATCAATTTATTTACAGTTTCTTATATAGCGCAGCACATTATGCATCTCCTGATATACTCTGTGCTTCTGGGGGACCCTGGAACTTCCACTATATAACTCTGTGTGTAAGTTCATGCTACCTTCATTCCCCTCCTGACATCATGTCACTGCCCCTGTCACATGCAGCCCTGTCCTCACTGACATATCATGCATGCCCTGTTATAGTCTGTACTTCTGGCCCACCTCTAGGGGTGTGTTACCCCCACAGTGTGTGTTCCCAGATTGCAAGTCATATGTGTACCAAGTTTGATGTAAAATGCACCAGGCATTCCAGAGTTATGCTGTTTGCTGAAATACTCTGTGCTGCTGCCACACCCCTAGTGGTGCTAGGGGTGTCTTACCCCACAGTGTTTGTACCCAGATTGTAAGTCATATGTGTGGCAAGTGTGGTGTAAATTGCTGCAGGCATTCCAGAGTTATGCTGGAACATACATACATACATACATACATACATACATACATACATACATACATACACTTTTGGCGATTTCCATGGATGGGCAGTGATATTTGTAAGACCATTTCTTAGCAAGCACCTGGGACCTAAGAGGAATCTACCTGCCAAGTTTCAATATTGTAGGCCTTGTGGTTTTAGAGATTTCATGATGAGTCAATCAGTGAGTCAATCTCCTTTTTTGCCTTTTATATATATATACTAGAGATGAGCGCCGGAAATTTTTCGGGTTTTGTGTTTTGGTTTTGGGTTCGGTTCCGCGGCCGTGTTTTGGGTTCGACCGCGTTTTGGCAAAACCTCACCGAATTTTTTTTGTCGGATTCGGGTGTGTTTTGGATTCGGGTGTTTTTTTCAAAAAACCCTAAAAAACAGCTTAAATCATAGAATTTGGGGGTCATTTTGATCCCAAAGTATTATTAACCTCAAAAACCATAATTTCCACTCATTTTCAGTCTATTCTGAATACCTCACACCTCACAATATTATTTTTAGTCCTAAAATTTGCACCGAGGTCGCTGTGTGAGTAAGATAAGCGACCCTAGTGGCCGACACAAACACCGGGCCCATCTAGGAGTGGCACTGCAGTGTCACACAGGATGTCCCTTCCAAAAAACCCTCCCCAAACAGCACATGACGCAAAGAAAAAAAGAGGCGCAATGAGGTAGCTGTGTGAGTAAGATAAGCGACCCTAGTGGCCGACACAAACACCGGGCCCATCTAGGAGTGGCACTGCAGTGTCACGCAGGATGTCCCTTCCAAAAAACCCTCCCCAAACAGCACATGACGCAAAGAAAAAAAGAGGCGCAATGAGGTAGCTGACTGTGTGAGTAAGATAAGCGACCCTAGTGGCCGACACAAACACCGGGCCCATCTAGGAGTGGCACTGCAGTGTCACGCAGGATGTCCCTTCCAAAAAACCCTCCCCAAACAGCACATGACGCAAAGAAAAAAAGAGGCGCAATGAGGTAGCTGTGTGAGTAAGATAAGCGACCCTAGTGGCCGACACAAACACCGGGCCCATCTAGGAGTGGCACTGCAGTGTCACGCAGGATGTCCCTTCCAAAAAACCCTCCCCAAACAGCACATGACGCAAAGAAAAAAAGAGGCGCAATGAGGTAGCTGTGTGAGTAAGATAAGCGACCCTAGTGGCCGACACAAACACCGGGCCCATCTAGGAGTGGCACTGCAGTGTCACGCAGGATGTCCCTTCCAAAAAACCCTCCCCAAACAGCACATGACGCAAAGAAAAAAAGAGGCGCAATGAGGTAGCTGACTGTGTGAGTAAGATAAGCGACCCTAGTGGCCGACACAAACACCGGGCCCATCTAGGAGTGGCACTGCAGTGTCACGCAGGATGTCCCTTCCAAAAAACCCTCCCCAAACAGCACATGACGCAAAGAAAAAAAGAGGCGCAATGAGGTAGCTGTGTGAGTAAGATAAGCGACCCTAGTGGCCGACACAAACACCGGGCCCATCTAGGAGTGGCACTGCAGTGTCACGCAGGATGTCCCTTCCAAAAAACCCTCCCCAAACAGCACATGACGCAAAGAAAAAAAGAGGCGCAATGAGGTAGCTGACTGTGTGAGTAAGATAAGCGACCCTAGTGGCCGACACAAACACCGGGCCCATCTAGGAGTGGCACTGCAGTGTCACGCAGGATGTCCCTTCCAAAAAACCCTCCCCAAACAGCACATGACGCAAAGAAAAAAAGAGGCGCAATGAGGTAGCTGACTGTGTGAGTAAGATAAGCGACCCTAGTGGCCGACACAAACACCGGGCCCATCTAGGAGTGGCACTGCAGTGTCACGCAGGATGTCCCTTCCAAAAAACCCTCCCCAAACAGCACATGACGCAAAGAAAAATAAAAGAAAAAAGAGGTGCAAGATGGAATTGTCCTTGGGCCCTCCCACCCACCCTTATGTTGTATAAACAAAACAGGACATGCACACTTTAACCAACCCATCATTTCAGTGACAGGGTCTGCCACACGACTGTGACTGATATGACGGGTTGGTTTGGACCCCCCCCAAAAAAGAAGCAATTAATCTCTCCTTGCACAAACTGGCTCTACAGAGGCAAGATGTCCACCTCATCATCATCCTCCGATATATCACCGTGTACATCCCCCTCCTCACAGATTATCAATTCGTCCCCACTGGAATCCACCATCTCAGCTCCCTGTGTACTTTGTGGAGGCAATTGCTGCTGGTCAATGTCTCCGCGGAGGAATTGATTATAATTCATTTTAATGAACATCATCTTCTCCACATTTTCTGGATGTAACCTCGTACGCCGATTGCTGACAAGGTGAGCGGCGGCACTAAACACTCTTTCGGAGTACACACTTGTGGGAGGGCAACTTAGGTAGAATAAAGCCAGTTTGTGCAAGGGCCTCCAAATTGCCTCTTTTTCCTGCCAGTATAAGTACGGACTGTGTGACGTGCCTACTTGGATGCGGTCACTCATATAATCCTCCACCATTCTTTCAATGTTGAGAGAATCATATGCAGTGACAGTAGACGACATGTCCGTAATCGTTGTCAGGTCCTTCAGTCCGGACCAGATGTCAGCATCAGCAGTCGCTCCAGACTGCCCTGCATCACCGCCAGCGGGTGGGCTCGGAATTCTGAGCCTTTTCCTCGCACCCCCAGTTGCGGGAGAATGTGAAGGAGGAGATGTTGACAGGTCGCGTTCCGCTTGACTTGACAATTTTCTCACCAGCAGGTCTTTCAACCCCAGCAGACTTGTGTCTGCCGGAAAGAGAGATCCAAGGTAGGTTTTAAATCTAGGATCGAGCACGGTGGCCAAAATGTAGTGCTCTGATTTCAACAGATTGACCACCCGTGAATCCTTGTTAAGCGAATTAAGGGCTCCATCCACAAGTCCCACATGCCTAGCGGAATCGCTCCGTGTTAGCTCCTCCTTCAATGTCTCCAGCTTCTTCTGCAAAAGCCTGATGAGGGGAATGACCTGACTCAGGCTGGCAGTGTCTGAACTGACTTCACGTGTGGCAAGTTCAAAGGGCATCAGAACCTTGCACAACGTTGAAATCATTCTCCACTGCACTTGAGACAGGTGCATTCCACCTCCTATATCGTGCTCAATTGTATAGGCTTGAATGGCCTTTTGCTGCTCCTCCAACCTCTGAAGCATATAGAGGGTTGAATTCCACCTCGTTACCACTTCTTGCTTCAGATGATGGCAGGGCAGGTTCAGTAGTTTTTGGTGGTGCTCCAGTCTTCTGTACGTGGTGCCTGTACGCCGAAAGTGTCCCGCAATTCTTCTGGCCACCGACAGCATCTCTTGCACGCCCCTGTCGTTTTTTAAAAAATTCTGCACCACCAAATTCAAGGTATGTGCAAAACATGGGACGTGCTGGAATTTGCCCATATTTAATGCACACACAATATTGCTGGCGTTGTCCGATGCCACAAATCCACAGGAGAGTCCAATTGGGGTAAGCCATTCCGCGATGATCTTCCTCAGTTGCCGTAAGAGGTTTTCAGCTGTGTGCGTATTCTGGAAAGCGGTGATACAAAGCGTAGCCTGCCTAGGAAAGAGTTGGCGTTTGCGAGATGCTGCTACTGGTGCCGCCGCTGCTGTTCTTGCGGCGGGAGTCCATACATCTACCCAGTGGGCTGTCACAGTCATATAGTCCTGACCCTGCCCTGCTCCACTTGTCCACATGTCCGTGGTTAAGTGGACATTGGGTACAACTGCATTTTTTAGGACACTGGTGAGTCTTTTTCTGACGTCCGTGTACATTCTCGGTATCGCCTGCCTAGAGAAGTGGAACCTAGATGGTATTTGGTAACGGGGGCACACTGCCTCAATAAATTGTCTAGTTCCCTGTGAACTAACGGCGGATACCGGACGCACGTCTAACACCAACATAGTTGTCAAGGCCTCAGTTATCCGCTTTGCAGCAGGATGACTGCTGTGATATTTCATCTTCCTCGCAAAGGACTGTTGGACAGTCAATTGCTTACTGGAAGTAGTACAAGTGGGCTTACGACTTCCCCTCTGGGATGACCATCGACTCCCAGCAGCAACAACAGCAGCGCCAGCAGCAGTAGGCATTACACGCAAGGATGCATCGGAGGAATCCCAGGCAGGAGAGGACTCGTCAGAATTGCCAGTGACATGGCCTGCAGGACTATTGGCATTCCTGGGGAAGGAGGAAATTGACACTGAGGGAGTTGGTGGGGTGGTTTGCGTGAGCTTGGTTACAAGAGGAAGGGATTTACTGGTCAGTGGACTGCTTCCGCTGTCGGCCAAAGTTTTTGAACTTGTCACTGACTTATTATGAATGCGCTGCAGGTGACGTATAAGGGAGGATGTTCCGAGGTGGTTAACGTCCTTACCCCTACTTATTACAGCTTGACAAAGGGAACACACGGCTTGACAAATGTTGTCCGCATTTCTGGTGAAATACTTCCACACCGAAGAGCTGATTTTTTTGGTATTTTCACCAGGCATGTCAACGGCCATATTCCTCCCACGGACAACAGGTGTCTCCCCGGGTGCCTGACTTAAACAAACCACCTCACCATCAGAATCCTCCTTGTCAATTTCCTCCCCAGCGCCAGCAACACCCATATCCTCCTCATCCTGGTGTACTTCAACACTGACATCTTCAATCTGACTATCAGGAACTGGACTGCGGGTGCTCCTTCCAGCACTTGCAGGGGGCGTGCAAATGGTGGAAGGCGCATGCTCTTCACTTCCAGTGTTGGGAAGGTCAGGCATCGCAACCGACACAATTGGACTCTCCTTGTGGATTTGGGATTTGGAAGAACGCACAGTTCTTTGCGGTGCTTTTGCCAGCTTGAGTCTTTTCAGTTTTCTAGCGAGAGGCTGAGTGCTTCCATCCTCATGTGAAGCTGAACCACTAGCCATGAACATAGGCCAGGGCCTCAGCCGTTCCTTGCCACTCCGTGTGGTAAATGGCATATTGGCAAGTTTACGCTTCTCCTCCGACAATTTTATTTTAGGTTTTGGAGTCCTTTTTTTACTGATATTTGGTGTTTTGGATTTGACATGCTCTGTACTATGACATTGGGCATCGGCCTTGGCAGACGACGTTGCTGGCATTTCATCGTCTCGGCCATGACTAGTGGCAGCAGCTTCAGCACGAGGTGGAAGTGGATCTTGATCTTTCCCTAATTTTGGAACCTCAACATTTTTGTTCTCCATATTTTAATAGGCACAACTAAAAGGCACCTCGGGTAAACAATGGAGATGGATGGATACTAGTATACAATTATGGATGGACTGCCGAGTGCCGACACAGAGGTAGCTACAGCCGTGGACTACCGTACTGTACTGTGTCTGCTGCTAATATAGACTGGTTGATAATGAGATGTAGTATGTATAAAGAAGAAAGAAAAAAAAACCACGGGTAGGTGGTATACAATTATGGACGGACTGCCGAGTGCCGACACAGAGGTAGCTACAGCCGTGGACTACCGTACTGTACTGTGTCTGCTGCTAATATAGACTGGTTGATAATGAGATGTAGTATGTATAAAGAAGAAAGAAAAAAAAACCACGGGTAGGTGGTATACAATTATGGATGGACTGCCGAGTGCCGACACAGAGGTAGCTACAGCCGTGGACTACCGTACTGTACTGTATCTGCTGCTAATATAGACTGGATGATAATGAGATGTAGTATGTATAAAGAAGAAAGAAAAAAAAACCACGGGTAGGTGGTATACAATTATGGACGGACTGCAGAGTGCCGACACAGAGGTAGCTACAGCCGTGGACTACCGTACTGTACTGTGTCTGCTGCTAATATAGACTGGTTGATAATGAGATGTAGTATGTATAAAGAAGAAAGAAAAAAAAACCACGGGTAGGTGGTATACAATTATGGACGGACTGCCGAGTGCCGACACAGAGGTAGCTACAGCCGTGGACTACCGTACTGTACTGTGTCTGCTGCTAATATAGACTGGTTGATAATGAGATGTAGTATGTATAAAGAAGAAAGAAAAAAAAACCACGGGTAGGTGGTATACAATTATGGATGGACTGCCGAGTGCCGACACAGAGGTAGCTACAGCCGTGGACTACCGTACTGTACTGTGTCTGCTGCTAATATAGACTGTTTGATAATGAGATGTAGTATGTATAAAGAAGAAAGAAAAAAAAACCACGGGTAGGTGGTATACAATTATGGATGGACTGCCGAGTGCCGACACAGAGGTAGCTACAGCCGTGGACTACCGTACTGTACTGTGTCTGCTGCTAATATAGACTGGATGATAATGAGATGTAGTATGTATAAAGAAGAAAAAAAAAACACGGGTAGGTGGTATACAATTATGGATGGACTGCCGAGTGCCGACACAGAGGTAGCTACAGCCGTGGACTACCGTACTGTACTGTGTCTGCTGCTAATATAGACTGGATGATAATGAGATGTAGTATGTATAAAGAAGAAAGAAAAAAAAAAACACGGGTAGGTGGTATACAATTATGGATGGACTGCCGAGTGCCAACACAGAGGTAGCTACAGCCGTGAACTACCGTACTGTGTCTGCTGCGACTGGATGATAAATAATGATATAAAAAATATATATATATCACTACTGCAGCCGGACAGGTATATATTATATAATGACGGACCTGCTGGACACTGTCTGTCAGCAGAATTAGTTTTTTATAGAATAAAAAAACACCACACAAGTCACACGACGAGTGTTTAACTTTTTCAGGCAATCACAATATAGTATACTATACTGGTGGTCAGTGTGGTCAGGTCACTGGTCAGTCACACTGGCAGTGGCACTCCTGCAGCAAAAGTGTGCACTGTTTAATTTTAATAATATGTATGTACTCCTGGCTCCTGCTATAACCTATAACTGCTCCCCAGTCTCCCCCACAATTAAGCTGTGTGAGCACAGTCAGATATTATACATAGATGATGCAGCACACTGGGCTGAGCACAGATATGGTATGTGACTGAGTCACTGTGTATCGTTTTTTTCAGGCAGAGAACGGATTATATTAAATAAAACTGCACTGGTGGTCACTGGTCAGTGGTCAGTCACTAGTAAACTCTGCACTCTCTAGTACTCCTAAGCTCCAGTAAATCAAGTGTCTCTGTCTCAATCTCACTCTCTCTCTTCTAATCTAAATGGAGAGGACGCCAGCCACGTCCTCTCCCTATCAATCTCAATGCACGTGTGAAAATGGCGGCGACGCGCGGCTCCTTATATAGAATCCGAGTCTCGCGATAGAATCCGAGCCTCGCGAGAATCCGACAGCGTCATGATGACGTTCGGGCGCGCTCGGGTTAACCGAGCAAGGCGGGAAGATCCGAGTCGCTCGGATCCGTGTAAAAAAAGCTGAAGTTCGGGCGGGTTCGGATTCCGAGGAACCGAACCCGCTCATCTCTAATATATACTAGGTGATTCATCGTGCCCTATGGGCGCTCTTCACACCGTCATAAGGGGCTACGCCCCCTTAACCCTTGCACGCCCTTGTGACGTGCAATATTTTTATTATATGGAGTATTGCCTCCAATCATAATTGTGTGAGTGGTTAAATATTGCACGGACAAAGGGCGTGCGATGGTCAAGGGGTCATAGCCCATTGCAATGGCGTGACAGGGCACGCAGGGCCTGATGAATCACCTAGTAGGTGCTGTGGTTGGGGGAGTGGCGGGTGCGGGGGAGATGTGGATGGGGGAGGGGCGGTTGCGGGTGTGCCGCAGGTGGGGGAGGTGCTGCTATGGTGGTGCCGCGGGTGGGGGAGGGGGTTCGGAGCCACTGCGGGTGGGGGAGAAGCGGTTGCGAAGGTGCTGCAGGTGGGGGAGGGGAGGGTGCGTTTGTGCCGCGGGTGTGGGAGGGGCGGGTGCAGGGGTGCTGCGAATGTGGAACGGAGTTTGGAGCCATCGCGGGTGGTGGAGGGGGGGGTGTGGGGGTGCCGTGGATGGGGCCCGGAGGTGCTGCGAGTGGGGGAGGGGCAGGTAATGCTTCTCCTGCTTCCCCTCCTGGAAGCAGCTAAGCTGCTGTCCTCCCTTTGGCAGTGGTTCTCCCGGAGACTCGCACAGCAGCCAAACAGCCAGTCACTATTGTTAGCGCCGGTGTCCCAACGTGCCTCATTACAGGGAAGAAGATGTACTCCATAAACTACAGCTCCCAGCAGCCCTTAGCGCCAGAATGCTTCGGCGCTAAGGAATGCTGGGAGTTTTGGTTTATTTAGTGCGTCTACTTCCCTGTAATGCGGCACGTTGGGACACCAGTGCTAACAATAGTGACTGGCTGGCAGAACTGACTGACTTGCTGAATCAATGTAAAAGGTGAGAGTGCTGCACTGTCACCTTTTACATTGATTCAGCGTCCAGACATTACTCCGCAATATCACCCACTCCATCCATTACCAGGCCGGCAGCCCAGGTGTTGTGTTGTGGAGTCAGGGCTTCTGGGGATCTGGGCGCGGCTGTGGCGAGGAGGCACTACTGTGACATCACGGTCAGAGGAGGCTTCGGGGCTTAGAGAGTATGCGGCGCAGGGAGGGCTATGAAAGCCTTCTGCTGCACCGCTTTCATACACATCTATGCCAGTGGCCGCAGCAGCTTTTGTTCCACCTGCGCCGCGGCTAGGGAGTGGGGATTGTTGATGCCGCAGGGGGCAGGCGGACTGGCAGCAGGACATGGTTGTGTTTATGATCCCTTTTTGAACTGGACCTGAAAGTGACATGAGAGGGCAGGAGAGAACTTCCGCTCTTACAGCACCTAAATGTTTTCTTCGTTCTCAGTTCGTTTGAGCTTATTTTTTTTTTTCTATGCACCATTGGACCCTCCAAATAGTTTGAGACATGAACCCAGGGGTTTATGGGAAAGGTCCTCTCCATGAAGGGAAACTAAACGCTACCGCTGGATATAGGAAGCTGCAGTAAAAGGTTTGTTTTTGTTCCCTATCTACAGCGCAGAGACTTGCTGCAGATGCAGTGACATACCCTCCAACTGTACCTTTTTGGCAGGTACAGTACTTTTTTTATGGTCTGTACCGATTTTTGGCTCTCCAAACTTCCATTGAAAGTATAGGAAAAGGGGCGTGGCCACGCCACTGTACCCGTGGCCATGCCCCCTTTTCGAATTTGCACCGATTTTTATGTGTAAATTGTAGGAGGGTATGTTGCTGCAGATGCAGCGGGCCTATTTTGGGGTTTTGGCCTGGAGCTCCATCATCCCCATTGTTAATCCTGCTCTGTGAACACACAGCAGCCAAAGGGCAGAACCTCCCATTGGATGTAACCTGTGTGGAAGGGCGTTTCTCTCCCAATCAACTGTGGGCTGGGTGTGATAGACCTGCTGCTAAGCCAATGAGAGCTCCTAGCCACGCCCAGTGTTATACACACAGGCACAGAGCCACAGATCTGGGCTATTATTTAGGATGTCTGAGTGGCTATCTGTGGGGACTCTACAGACAGGATGTATTTCAATTTACAAGAGATGTTATCTATGCTATGATGTGTATTCCTTGGGGATGGTTTCGGGATCCCGGCGCTCTGGATGCTGGTGGTCAGAATACCAACAGTGGCAGCCCGACGCACATAATCCCGACACCTGTCAGGTAAGTAGCCTAACCCTCCCCGTCTCCCCCCCTAACCCTCCCTCCCCACAGCCTCACCCTAACCGTCCCCGGTGGTGCCTAATACCCCTTTCACACCGCAGCTTGTACCCGGTAATTTGACGTTTTTACTGGCTTCCTAAACGGTTTGAGCTGCGATGTGAAAGGGTCACCTTCAATTTACCGTTTACAAAATTCCGGTATTTTGAAACGGTAAAAAAGCAGGGTCCTACCCGTTTCAGACCCGTTTAATTGTGCAGTGTGAAAGGGTCTGAAACGGTATTTGCAAGCCCCAGAAGGTGATAGGCTGTCTCCATGTGTGATCTCACCAGGCAGAAGCAGGAAATAAACATTTAAAATGACAACCACTGTTTTGTATGGGTGAAACGGGTTCAGTGTGAGAGGTACCAAAACACTGGGGTATTCTGAAAAGTGACAGCATTTTAGAAAAAATAATTCCAGAAAAACCGCGGGTGGTATATAAAAGAGCCCCCAACTTGAAGAGTCTGCTGGTTAAAAGTGCTGTGGCCCCTGCACCTAACATGACAACTAGAATAAAATCGAAAGGTTTTTTTAGGTGCGATTTGTGTATGGCATGTAAATATATAAAGGGGAATGAAGGGAGTAAAATGGAAACGTTTCATTCAAATGTAACGAAGAAACAATATAAAATTAACCAATTTTTCACATGTGAAAGCAAAAATGTCATTTATATGGTACAATGGCCCTCATTCCGAGTTGATCGCTCGCAAGGCGATTATAGCAGAGTTACACACGCTAAGCCGCCGCCTACTGGGAGTGAATCTAAACATCTTAAATGTGCGACCGATGTATTCGCAATATTGCGATCAAAACCGAGTTAGCAGTTTCTGAGTAACTCCAGACTTACTCTGCCTGTGCGATCAATTCAGTGCTTTTCGGTCCCGGCTGACGTCATAAACACACCCAGCGTTCGCCCAAGCACTCCCACCGTTTCTCCAGACACGCCTGCGTTTTTTCCGGAAACGGTAGCGTTTCCAGCCACACGCCCCTAAAACGCCGTACATCCGCCCAGTAACACCCATTTCCTGTCAATCACAATGCGTTCTCCGGAGCGACGAAAAAGCCGTGAGTAAAATTACTTTCTTCTTAGTAAAGTTACTTGACGCATGCGCAGTGCGAACATTACGCATGCGCACTAAGAGAATTCTCACTGCGATGCGATGAAAAATACCGAGCGAACAACTCGGAATGAGGGCCCATGTACCTGTTTGAGACACTATGTGGGGAGAACGAGCAGGCCATTTAAGGTGAGAATGAGAGAGCACATGAATAATATACGGAAAGGGTTGGAGACACACTGCCTCTCTTCTCACTGTGAAGAGGTCCATAAATGCTCAGTAAACAGCATAATTAATTTTAAAGCAATTGAACAGGTGAAAGGTAATTGGAGGAGGAATGACATAGTAGCATCTCTAGCTAGAGCAGAAATGCGCTGGATGTATGAGTTAAGAACACTACAGCCAGGTGGTTTAAACGGAGAGTTTGAAACTAAATGGTTTCTTTGAGCATGTGGAATTAAACCTGAGATTAAAATTATTCAATGCAATAACATCATGTCCGTGAATTGTTTTTAAAGTGCTAATGAGAGGATATATACCTTTAAGAAAACCTAGGAATGTGTATAGAGAGAGGTCAATATGTATAATGTATAAGGAAAGGGGAGTTAACACACCGGATTCTCAGGATATAATATAGGTGACCAGACCATATCTACTTATGCCATGACTAAGACCCGATACGGGTAGAAACGCGTCGGCGGCTGACGGTGGATTTGGTCACTACAACCACAGTGTGAGAATAACGTGCTTCTGGTACAGTAGCGGGAGGAGCGGCACGGGAAGGTAACAAAGGCAGCGGGGAGAAGGAATCACCGAGCGGCGTTTAGCGGAGAAAACCCGACCACGGACACCTGATAACACAGGCGGAGTGGAGGGTTTCTGATAACAGTCTGCAGCCATAGCGGAGAGGTCAGGTGCGGGCCGGCAGCACCGGGTATAAACGACCTGAGGCGAGGAAGCAGCACCGTATACTAAAAGAACGTCCAGAGAATCCGGTAAAATAATTCCTGTTTATGTGACCGCTGTTACCTGTGTGCGTTTAAGGAAAAACTGTGAACCGAGAAGCCTAGTAACGTCTGTGACTTTTTTATGAATAAAAGAGACTTTGTTTTTACAAATTGGGAACATAGTGTGATATATTAACTGGAAGAAACGGAGTTGGTGACAGCTCCAGTAAAAGAGACAGCGCTGAGGGTCTTTAAAGGATTTTCTTTGTGTGTTTGGTTGTACTGGTTCAGCTGATGGGCTGATCAGCTGCTCCTGATAAAAGACACAGCTGCAGTCTCCGACAGGAGTGCTTTTGGATGAGTTTCCATTTTCTTGCATCTTAGGTAATGAAATGGTAATATACTGATTACAACATGCGATGTGAAGGGGGTTTAACTGCTCAGACCCGTTTTAAGAACCGTTTAAAGAACCGTTTCAAAAGCAGGTTTTGCGATGTGAAAGCAGCATAAGTCTAACCCTCCGTCCCGCTGCCTAACCCTCCCCTTCATACTGCTCATATTGTGCTCACAGATTAAGCCAGGTTCAGGAGCAACAGTATTACCAGTTCAGAAATCCATCGTACTGGAGTTGAATTTAATACAGGTTGAGTATCCCATATCCAAATATTCTGAAATACGGAATATTCCGAAATACGGATTTTTTTCAGTGAGAGTGAGATAGTGGAACCTTTGTTTTCTCATGGCTCAATGTACACAAACTTTGTTTAATTCACAAAGTTACTAAAAATATTGTATTAAATGACCTTCAGGCTGTGTGTATAAGGTGTATATGAAACATAAATGCATTCTGTGCTTATACTTATGTCCCATCGCCATGATATCTCATTATGGTATGCAATAATTCCAAAATACGGAAAAATCCGATATCCAAAATACCTCTGGTCCCAAGCATTTTGGATAAGGGATACTCAACCTGTACTTATTTTAAAGAAAACTTTCTCATTTATGCGATTTTCAATATGAGGCGATTGAAATTACGCTTTTTTTTTATTGATTATATAAATAAAAGTTATGTTTTCTTAATATTTGAAAAAGAGTTAAGCTTTTGGTCCATACCTGGGACCACAGCCTAAATGTGTATTTATCCATTTTCCACATGGTCCACCACCAACATACAGTATGAAAAATGAATGTCCTCTATTGGATCTATTTGTAAGTGATTGTTGGTACATACAGTATCTGAAAAGTTTACTGTGACCTGTAAGGATTCCAAGCTTTTGTTGTTGAGATCTCTGTGTAGCCCTGTAGGACCATTATAATGTGATTTATGATCTCCCTGAAACTAGATTTAAAAAGTAGGCAAATATGGTTTAACAACTAAGAAGACATTATGTTATCCGTAATTAATGCTGGTTTCCATTCAATACATTGTTTAAACTACATTGTCTTAACACAAAAGGGACCAATAACATTACCTAGTCCCTTTGTCACACAATTTTTAATCAGTTGTATAGGTAAATAATAATTATTTGCTAAGTGAATTGCTTTGTATTAGAAATGCTCACAAGAGCCCCATATACAGTATGTGACTTTTATAAAGCTGCATCCCCACGCCCTCTATGCAGTTATCTGGCTTCTGAAAAGAATAAAATAAATAAGATTCTCATCAGAATGAAAATAAGCAGCATCTGTGATATAAAACTAACACTACAAATGTTATTATTCCACATATGCTGGACCTTGTATCCAACAAATGCTGGTTACTAGGTGGGGAACATTTCTTAAAACAACAGGTGCTGTTTTTATGCAGTTGAGACATATTTTCCCATTACTTCTCTATCTGTGCCGCCACTATTATACATGTCCCCCAGTGTGTGTTGTTTAAATCCCATTGTTATGCCTTCTGTATTCTACCCTTCCCCTGTGCTTCTTTATTTTGGGTGGATTGAAACAACATTCCACATCTGTTTGACACTTAGAAGAACTATAGTTTGAGATCCCTGAGCGTCGCACTCGGCATCAGTGCTTCCTAATGGCAAGGACTACATACAAATGTGTCCTTCCTCATGTAGCCTTCATATGTAATGAGTCACACAGGGCACATGACAGCTGGCACCTCCTGTAAACTAGGCTAGCGCCAAGCAATTATTTTCACCCCCAAAATGCGTCTTATTTGCATTGCTATGCGAATAAGACGCACACAAGCAGACTATGCTGAGTAAAATGATATGCGGCAGGGCTACTTTCTGTGGTACTTAGTGGGTAAAGCACTGCACTGGGGGTGTTGGGGTGGAGGAGGATATAAATGGGAATAGGACGGGGTAGGTACGTGTAAATGTTGCTTGTGTTACTGCTGCTGATATTCCTTAAACGTAAGAGATTCATGAGTTAAAAATAGATACTATACAAGTAAAAAAAATAGTTGAAATAATTTAAATACAAGGAGCAGTCACAGTGCTCTCCAACTCATAAACACTTCTCTTTATGTAGGCAGTCTCGGACAGTGCAGTGTCCCTGAAGGGGGATCCTTCTTCCGGGAGGTAAGGTATTTCTTTAGACACACCTTTGCAGCCATCAACCCCTAATCCGGGGGCTTAATGCCCTTATTCAGAGATGAACGTAGATCGCTGCATACACAGCTAGATCTGCGTTCATCTCCTTACATGCTGGGGGCCGCCCATCACAGGGCAAGGCCGCCCAGCATATGTGCAGCCGCCTCCCGATGCAATTGTGGATGCTTCAGAACTAAGGTTGACCCCTAGCAGCGCGGTCTGCCGCCATTTTTTATTTTCGGAGCAGCTGAGTGTGACGTCACGCTGTTCCCCACGAAACCGGTCCCGGCCTGTCCCTGTTCAGAATGCCCCACCTGTCACTGTCAATCACACTTCTTGGATGCGGGGGCAATGTGTAAGGTCACACACGCGTACAACGGCCAGTGTGCGTGCACAGACCACCTGGATGTGGCGGCTGCGTGTGAATGATCGGCTGCATCCAGGTCTGAATAACAACCTATGTTCCCTCTTAGTGAGTGCACTGACTCTAATGGAAATGTAAGTCCAGTGGTGTACAGTGTGTGTGGCAGGTCCTGCTAGCACATACCAGTAAGTTTTCTCCTGTTTTACAACTGTGACTGAAAATTTAAGGGGGATGTACTTTCTGAACATGTAATTTAATCAGCATAGGGGTCTATTCAATTAATCCGACGTGTCGGAGAAACGGTTTTAGTCCAACTTTTTTTCGGTTGAATCTGGATTCGACATATTCAACTCTGTTGCCATTTTTCCGACTTGTCAGAAATTCCGGCTTGTTGAAAATTATGTGGATCGGCGTATTTTGTCGAATTTGCGGGAATTTTCCACAGGTTTTTGCCCCGTTTTCGACAATGCCGATTCGATTTTAAAAAAAGTCGGATTGGCATTGTCGAAAACAGGCAAACCCTGTCAGAAATGCCCGCAAATTGAATACTGAAGTGTCAGATCCTCTCCGTCGGAGAGGATCCAACACTAATTGAATACACCCCATAGTCTGCTTGTGCGTCTTATTCGAACAGTGATGTGAATAAGATACATTTTTGGTGAAAAATGCACAAAAAGATGCTCTGTGTTAGTAAACTCGCTCACTGCTAGGTGCGACTAGAAGGGCTGTTTAATGTCAGCAATGATGAGGGAGGACACCTCTATATACTGTATGTGGTTAATATGTGTTATTGGCTAGTTCATGCAGGAATAGTCCATCTAATGACCAGGGTACAGTAACGCTTTGTGACCTGACACTCACTGGTGTATCTATAGTGGGTGCAAGGTTACCAGGGGGTCCCACACCCCACATACCCTGCACCCATTTAATTGTACTCACCTCTCCATCAGTCCGGCGCTAGCTGCACAGCGGCAGAAACCACTAGATAAATGGGCGATGCGGCTATTTAATGGTGATTCGCGCATGCGCAATAGAGATGTCCCCGGGCCCCTTCCTCTATTAAAGGGCCTCTATCGGCACTAGTTCTGCTGGTAGAAGGAGAACACCTTTAACTTTTTTAATTGTTAGTCTGATTGAATCGTATATTGTTTTTTGTTTTGTTTTCTGTTACAGATATGTGTT
This sequence comes from Pseudophryne corroboree, assembly GCF_028390025.1. Classification (NCBI taxonomy): domain Eukaryota; kingdom Metazoa; phylum Chordata; class Amphibia; order Anura; family Myobatrachidae; genus Pseudophryne; species Pseudophryne corroboree. The sequence continues at coordinate 351,224,636 of NC_086444.1, forward strand.
TTTTCATTGATTCATTTAGCATCAATTATATTTTAGGTTTTAAGGTTACTGTATATAGACTTATGTAGACAAAAGTAGTAAAAAAAATAACATCTGTGTAGTTTAAACATCTCCAGTTTAGAGAAAGTGATAGGGGATTCTTTTTCAGTTGGAAGGCCAATGTCGGTTTTCTTAGATTAGATATAGTAGAAATCCATCCTGCAAAAGGACCTCTGTGATCATGTTATCACCATGGTTTCCCGGGTATGCCAGTAGTTCATCCAGAATATGATGTGCAGTATTCTATTCAAAACGTCACAGCTGGGACACGTTCTTGGCAATCTCCGGCTGTGCCGCCACCTTTTCTATGCACTATGCAGAAATAAAACCTGTACCCACTCAGGTTACAAAGAAGTGTAATAAGCAATAAAACCCTGTGGACCCTGCACACCATCTAATGGGAACTGCTGAAGGCAATGTTCTTATTTTATACTCTATATTCCTACGCCTCTTTAATGCTGCTTCATGAGGAGTTATCCCCAACTCATAGTAGAGACACACTCCTGCTGCCATCCTAGATATTCTCCTGCCCAAACTTATAGTTCTAGTTATTGTTTTATTCAGTGTTCTAAAGTAGTTAAACGTTTTTCTGACTTTGAGTTTCATGACTTACTAACTAGACAACCTGCTAGAACTTGATAGTGTTTTGCAATCTGTTGAGCATAGTGCATATCTCTTGTAAAGCGGACCAGTCACCTACCCACAGCAGTAGTTCCCATATACTCCTCGTGCCTCAGGGATGCATACCTCCCAACATGACCCTCTCCAGTAGGGACAGAATGCTCTGCTCCTGGACTTCCCTCTTACTGTATGATTGCCACCACCTTTGGGAAACACCTTTCTTATCCAGTAACCTGTTCAAAACAGGTGCCGGCAATCTTTAATTAAGAGAAAAGTCCAGAAGCAGAGCGTTCGGTCCCTCCTGGAGAGGGTCATGTTGGGAGGTATGGGGATGTCACAAATAGCATGTAAATTTCATTAGAGTCATCGCTGTGGATTCTGTAGGCGATTGCAGACCCCAATATTTGTGCTGCCACTATCCATGTCTAAGTATGCCATTGATAAGTATGCCAGCAACTGGCCTCCCCCAATTATTTTGTAAAGTTGTGTTTAATGGATAGAATGTGTATTGGTCCATCCTACAAAATGGCTATTTCCATTTTCTGTCAACCATTGCCATAAATTAAGAAAAGCTGAAGAATGAACTTAATGAATTTATTTCCAAGCACAGTATTTTTTTCCAGTGGTTACAGAAAGATGTAGTAGAAATGGATTTGTCCGTATGACTGGGTTGGTAAAATACTTGCAGCACAGCTAATTGCTTTTCATAATCATTTGAGTTTGAGAGAATATAAAAACGAATTGCATCTTTAAAAAAAATATTCTGTTAATTAGCTTTAAATGAGAAAGATCGGGCAATTAGAGGAGCCATTTCATCGTTTTTGTTTAATTAGGATTTCATTTTGTTAACAAAGATCTACATGTCATATTCTACAAGTCTGATTCAGCTTGCCAGTTAGGACGTAGTGGGTAATTCAGACCTGATCGCTCACTAGCGTTTTTTGCAGCGCTGCGATCAGGTCAGAACTGCGCATGCGTATGCATCGCAATGCACAGACATGTCGCACAAGTACAAAGCGGATCGCTGCTCAGCGATGGGTTTGTGCAAATAATCCATTTGCACGGGCAATCGCAAGGAGATTGACAGGAAGAAGCCGTTTGTGGATGGCAACTGACCGTTTTCTGGGAGTGGTTGGAAAAACGCAGGCGTGTCCATGCGTTTGTAGGGAGGGTTCCTGACGTCAGTTCCGGTCCGGGACAGGCTGAAGTGTTTGCAGCGGCTGAGTAAGTCCTGGGCTAATCAGAGACTGCACAATATCTGTTTGTACATCTCTATTACACATGCGTTCGCACACTTGCAAAGTGTAAATACACTCCCCTATGGGCGGCGACTATCTGTTCACAGCAGTGCAAAAAACCCCTAGCGAGCTATCAGGTCTGAATTAGGCCCATTGTCTCCTAAATGAGCATGACGTGGTCCATACATCTTACCTTACATTATGTACGTATATCAGGATGTCAGGCATTCAAAGGAAAACTGTTCACCAGCAGCTAAGTGGGCAATAACATTGATAAATGAAGAATAGATTATATATGTTTAAATGCAATGTACTCCCATTCATCTCTCTTTGTTGCCAGAGGCATTATATAGATGTACCCCTGGAAATGTTCTAGGCAGTTTACCAAGTTTGCACAACAATTTAGCTTATCATCTTGCAAACCATAAAGTAGGTAATGAGATGATGATTTTCATGATCATATACTGTAAATCATTGTGTGTTTCATGTCCTCAATTTCAGGCACTCGGCAAGAATAAAAAAATTATAAATGAGTAATTTTCATTCAAAGCTTGCTTACCAATACACTATTGCTTTTTTGTGCATTGATTAATCAAATCAAAAGTAACTAGTATATGTTTTGTCATCATTACATTTAAGCAGCAAACATAGAAGGTCTGACATGAATAAAAAAAAAATATATATATATATATTTTTTTTTTATTTTTTTATTTTTTTTATATATATATACCGTATATATATATATATATATATATATATATATATTTTTTTATATATATATATATATATATATATATATATATATATATATAGCATTCCAATTCAGCCGGCACTCCTTGCTTAAACACAGCTGGTCCCGGTGTCCAGTGCAAAAACATCCATATACCTCCACAACAGGCATGGCACTCGGAGGACTCGTTTTCAACAACTTTTAATAGCGGTGTTTACATCAACATGTTTCAAGGCCTCAGCCCCTTCGTCAGGACACACCAATACTCCGAGTATTAATAAAAAAATACGTGGCGCGTGTGTTAATAAAGATTCCCTATTTGCTTGAATGTATTATTAATGAGTTGGAGACCGTTTCGGCAATCAATAGAAGTAAAGGCACATCACATCCGTTTTACTTTGTGCTTCAGCCAGTTGTGCATGCTCCGATGTCCAGCATTGCATGTGCGAGCAGGCAGCCATGGGGAATCTCTTTCCTGATAAATTCTGTGAATGTTTTCATAGACTACAATGGGCTGACACTATCTAAAGAGTGTGTGTTAGCTGTCAGGGCTTAAACTTTAAATGTATAGTTAATGCAGCAATTTGCTAAATTTAAAGCACTAATTCATTTTAAGGCAAAATATTGCTGCTTTAAATCTAAAGGCTATCTTGCTGGAACCACACCAGGCTGTAAATTGCGGCCTATTACGTTTGGGCCTTAGGGGGTAATTCAGAGATGGTCGCAGATACTACTCACATGTCAGGGCTGCCTAGCACAGGACAAGGCTGGCCAGCATGTGTGGCGCCGGCCCACGATGCAATTGCAATGCAATGCTGCCAATTCCCCTCCCGCTATACAGCATTGCGCTGTCATGTTTAGGGTTGTCCCTGGCCCCTGCAGCAGACAGAGGGCCACCATATTTTGGGTCGCATTGGCTGCATGTGACGCCATGCATCCGCCGCGGCCCGCCCCGCAAACTGTCTGGACACGCTGGCGTTGTCTGGACCATGTCTCCAAAGCAATGCATCGACGCCCTGTCACCCCCCCCTCCCCGACAGGACTTAGACTACGACCGCATGGGATCGCAGTTTAAAAACTTGCACATGGCGCCCCTGCATGCGCACATATACGTACATGTGCTGAAATAGCTTAATAGCGATTTCAGCACAATTGCGTAACATGCTGAACGGGGCCTTACTCCTGTTTCCTTTGTCATATGTGGTAGGCCTGACCAAAATTGTATATATTTTGGAAAGAGGTCAGAAAACAGTTTTTATACCATTATAGAAATCACAGACACAATCTCGCTCAAATATTATTTTCCCGCTACCAGTGACTGGTGCCATTAAGTAGATGGACAAATTATTCAGCCAGCTAACTGCCAATTTGTGACTTCTAGAAAGGATTCTTAGCTTCTGACCCATCTACTTGAACCCTCTATACCGAAAGATCCATGGATCTTTCTCCTTAGCTACCCCCCTCCTGACTAAGTACTGAGTTGCGGGGGGCCATCTAGCGTTATCACGAGCAGTGGCAGGATGGATATAATTCCCTTTCCGGCTGCTCCACCTTCTCCCTCCCAACAGCCTTTCTCCATCTACTTCAAGGGTCTTCCTCTGTCTTACACCCAGCTCCAGCCCATACAGTGTGTGACAATTTACTGTGGACTATACCCTCCTCTGGACCAGCCCTGCGCCATTCTCACTTCCCACTTCATATGTTCACTCTCCCCCCCCCCCCCACCCCCCTCAGTTCCCTCTTCATCCCCCCCCCCCCCCAGACAGAAAGAGATAGCTATAAAATATATATTCCAACTGCCCCTGAGTTGGTGACATTCAGCAATTTAGGAGCGCCTAAATTAAATTATATCTTGGCCCCCCAACATAAAAACGTTGCACGAATATGTATACTGTGTAAGTTTTACTGCTGATGCTGACGTGTGCGGTACTCTGCTAATTATCCAATAAAGAGGATTAAGCAAAAATTGCCATCCCTGTCCTTGTGCATATAGCCACCTCCAAATTATTATTATTTATTATAAGCCTTTATTTATATGGCGCCAAAGGGGATCCGCAGCACCCAATTACAGAGTACTTAAAAAAAAAAAATAAGCAAAATCAAGAAAACAGTGACTTAAGGTGTGTACACACGGTGAGATATTTTCTTTTGATTTTGACTATATAGTCAAAATCGCAAGAAAAGTTAGTGCAGATCGCAAGGTGAAAGTCACCTTGCGATCCCGATTCGATCCCGATGCGCGGTCCCGCCAGGTCGGCATCACAAGAAAAGATACACTGTGCAGGCAAGTCAATCCTTGCTAGATCGGTGTACTATCTAGTTCATCTCACATGTCAATTAAATCTCACATAAGCCAAAATCTCACATAAGGCAAAATCGTAAGCACACATAGTCCATATATCAAGAAAAGTTAGTTAAAATCGGTGGTGCTGGGCTCCGGTGAGTTCAAGGGAAATAGCATAGGCCCTCATTCCAAGTTGATCGCTCGCTAGCTGCTTTTAGCAGCAGTGCAGACGCTAGGCCACCGCCCTCTGGGAGTGTATCTTAGCTTAGCAGAAGTGCGAACGAAAGATTAGTAGAACTGCGCGTGAAAAATGTCATGCCGTTTCTGAGTAGCTCCAGACCTAGTCCTATCTTGCGATGAATGCAGTCTGTTTAGTTCCTGGTTTGACGTCACAAACACGCCCTGCGTTCGTCCAGCTACTCCCCCGTTTCTCCAGCCACTCTTGCGTTTTTTGCCTGGCACGCCTGCGGTTTTCAGTACACTCCCTGAAAACACAGAGTTGCTGCCCAGAAACACCCACTTCCTGTCAATCATACTACGATCACTCGAGCGACTGAAAAACGACGCTCGTGCTTGGGTAAAACTACAAAGTTTTGTGTGAAAGTACATAGCGCATGCGCGCTGCGTACCATGCGCATGCGCAGAATTGCCATTTTTTACACTTGATCGCTGTGCTGCGAAAACCGACAGCGAGCGATCAACTCGGAATGACCACCCTAGTCAAAATCGGCCATAGCAAGGATCTCACCGTGTGTACACACCTTAACAGTTCAATACAGTATAGGACAAGTAAACATGGCTGCGTCAGCAGTCAACACTGAAATAAGTATCAGGGTGGCAGAAAAAGGAGTATTGAAATGAATATGGATTAAGTAAGAGATGTAAAAGCACATGAGGGAAGAGGGCCCTGCTTGTGAAAGCTTACATTCTAAAGGGGAGGAGCACACATAAAGGAGTGACACAGATGGGGTACAAAGTGAGCGTGGGCCACAGAGGGCTTAGGATGAGAGGCGGCTGGATTTGGTGAAGAAGTGTGTCTTGAGAGCCTGTTTGAAGTTTTGTAGAGAAATGGAGAGTCTGAGGGGGAGAGGTAGAGGTATAGAGAGCAGCCAGGTCGGCTCAGAGGGCGGGCAGGGGAGGCTGTGACGGAGACGAGGGGGTGGGCCGGAGGCGGAGCAAGGGCGGGCGGGGCAGAGCAAGGGTGGGGTCACGGTTACACCTCCTTTAAGCCACGCCCCCGCTCTGTAATGCCGCGATCACTGGCATTACACTGCAGGGGGCGTGGCTATGATGACGCGATTCTGCAAAAATCGCGTCATCGACTGGCCGGACCGCCCACTTTACACACTAAGTGGGCGGACGGGCAGGGGGGACCCCGCGAATCGGGAGACTTGCCTGCTCTTCCGTGGGGCCGGGAGGGTCACCCGATTTTCGGGAGCCTCCCGGCCATTCCGGGAGAGTAGGCAAGTATGGGTAGAGGTATGTAGCATATTCTTTGTATTATGACACTCTGTCAGGAGATTGCAGGGCGGTGTGTGAACACCAGTGAAAGTAATGCTATGTAGTTTGCTAAATGGTTTGTGATGATCTTCAAATATTTTCCATTGGCATCTCGGGATAGGAAGCGAGTACATTGAGGCAGGGACTGGGATGACTAAACTGTGGTCTCTGGATTATGTTGCCAGTACGACTCTGAAAGCATGCCTCGCTTTCATGGGGCATCTGCTTTCTCCACATTTCCATGTGAATTAACAGACACTCCATACAAAAGACTTCAGAATGGTTTTGATGAAAACTGAGTACTGTAATTACACTTAAAATGCACACAGTGCAGAAATTCACAGCCGAGCATTATCCGTATATACTATATAGTAATGCTTTTTATTGTAATCTGTTTGAGGTTTTTGTGTGTGTGTATGTTGGGGGTCTAAAAGTTTTTTTAATTTTACTTACACTGTTAGTGGTTTATTTATGAAGTGTCATGTTGCAAAACCCGGAACTATGCCGATATTTAATAGGCAATGCTTATAATAGCTGTCTCTTGCTATTAAAGGTATTGTCCTTTAAATATCGGCCATAGGGCCTAATTCAAGGTTGATTGCAAAACAACATTTCTCTGACGTCCTAGTGGATGCTGGGTACTCCGTAAGGACCATGGGGAATAGACGGGCTCCGCAGGAGACTGGGCACTCTTTAAAGAAAGATTAGGTACTACATCTGGTGTGCACTGGCTCCTCCCTATATGCCCCTCCTCCAGACCTCAGTTAGAATCTATGCCCGGCCAGAGCTGGATGCACTTAGTGGGCTCTCCTGAGTTCACTATAAAGAAAGTATTTGTTAGGTTTTTTATTTTCAGTGAGATCTGCTGGCAACAGACTCACTGCTACGTGGGACTTAGGGGAGAGAAGCAAACCTACCTGCTTGCAGCTAGCTTGTGCTTCTAAGGCTACTGGACACCACTAGCTCCAGAGGGATCGAACACAGGGCCCGACCTCGATCGTCCGTTCCCGGAGCCGCGCCGCCGTCCCCCTTGCAGAGCCAGAAGACGGAAGATACCGGAGAAAATCGGCGGCTGAAGACTCCGGTCTTCAATAAGGTAGCGCACAGCACTGCAGCTGTGCGCCATTGCTCCCACAGCACACCACACACTCCTGTCACTGGTGGGTGCAGGGCGCTGGGGGGGGGGTGCCCTGGGCTGCAATTAGTATACCTTAAATGGCAAACTGCACATAATACAGTTCTAAACTGTATATGTGCCTAATCCCCCGCCATAATTTTCATAAAAAAAGCGGGAGAAGCCTGCCGCTGAAGGGGCGGGGCTATCTTCCTCAGCACAGCCAGCGCCATTTTCTCTTCACAGCTCCGCTGGAAGGACGCTCCCCAGGCTCTCCCCTGCAGTATACACTACAGAAAGGGTAAAAAAGAGAGGGGGGGCACATAAATTTAGGCGCAAATTGTGATATAAGCAGCTATTGGGGGAAAATTCACTTTGTGTATAGTGTATATCCCTCTGTTATATAGCGCTCTGGTGTGTGCTGGCATACTCTCTCTCTGTCTCCCCAAAGGACTTTGTGGGGTCCTGTCCTCAGTCAGAGCATTCCCTGTGTGTGTGTGCGGTGTGTCGGTACGGCTGTGTCGACATGTTTGATGAGGACGCTTACGTGGAGGCGGAGCAGTTGCCGATAAGTGTGATGTCGCCCCCTGCGGGGCCGACACCTGAGTGGATGGATATGTGGAAGGTATTAACCGACAGTGTCAACTCCTTACATAAAAGGTTCGATGACGCAGCTTTGGGACAGCCGGCATCTCAGCCCGCGCCTGCCCAGGCATCTCAGAGGCCATCAGGGGCTCAAAAACGCCCGCTACCTCAGATGGCAGACACAGATGTCGACACAGAGACTGACTCCAGTGTCGACGAGGATGAGACAAATGTACAATCCACAAGGGCCATCCGATGCATGATTACGGCAATGAAAAATGTGTTGCACATTTCTGACATTAACCCGGTTACCACAAAAAAGGGTATTATGTTTGGGGAGAAAAAGCAGCCAGTGACTTTTCCCGCATCTGATGAGTTAAATGAATTGTGTGAAGAAGCGTGGGGTTCCCCAGATAAGAAACTAGTGATTTCTAAGCGGTTACTAATGGCGTACCCTTTCCCGCCAACGGATAGGTTACGCTGGGAGACATCCCCTAAGGTGGACAAGGCGCTCACACGCTTATCAAAAAAGGTGGCACTGCCTTCTCAGGATTCGGCCGCCTTAAAGGAGCCTGCAGATAGAAAGCAGGAGGCTATCCTGAAGTCTGTGTATACACACTCAGGTACTATACTAAGACCTGCTATTGCTTCAGCATGGATGTGTAGTGCTGCAGCCGCATGGTCTGATTCCCTGTCTGATAACATTGATTCCCTTGACAGGGACACTATTTTGCTAACCATAGAGCATATTAAGGACGTGGTCTTATATATGAGGGATGCACAGAGGGACATTTGCCGGCTGGCATCTAGAATTAATGCAATGTCCATTTCTGCAAGGAGAGTATTATGGACTCGGCAGTGGACAGGTGATGCTGATTCTAAAAGGCACATGGAAGTTTTGCCTTATAAGGGTGAGGAATTGTTTGGGGACGGTCTCTCGGACCTCGTATCCACAGCAACAGCTGGGAAGTCGACTTTTTTACCTCACAGCCTAAGAAAGCACCGTATTATCAAGTATAGTCCTTTCGGCCTCAGAAAGGCAAGCGGGTTAGAGGCGCGTCCTTTCTGCCCAGAGGCAGGGGTAGAGGGAAAAAGCTGCACCAGACAGCCAGTTCCCAAGAACAAAAATCCTCCCCTGCTTCCACTAAATCCACCGCATGACGCTGGGGCTCCACAGGTGGAACCAGGTGCGGTGGGGGCCCGTCTCCGGAACTTCAGCGACCAGTGGGTTCGCTCACAGGTGGATCTCTGGGTTCTACAAGTGGTATCTCAGGGATACAAGCTGGAGTTCGAGACGTCTCCCCCTCGCCGTTACCTCAAATCAGCCTTGCCAGCTACTCCCCAGGACAGGGAGGTAGTACTGGCGGCAATTCACAAGCTGTACCTCCAGCAGGTGATAATAAAAGTTCCCCTCCTTCAACAGGGACGGGGTTACTATTCCACAATGTTTGTGGTACCGAAACCAGACTTGAAAGTTCAAGTTCAAAATGGAATCGCTCAGGGCGGTTATTGCAAGCCTGGAAGAGGGGGATTATATGGTATCACTGGACATCAAGGATGCTTACCTACATGTCCCCATTTACCCACCTCACCAGGTGTACCTCCGTTTTGTGGTACAGGACTGTCATTACCAATTCCAGACGTTGCCGTTTGGTCTGTCCACGGCACCGAGGGTATTTACCAAAGTAATGGCCGAAATGATGATACTCCTTCGAAAGAAGGGAGTTATAATTATCCCGTACTTGGACGATCTCCTTATAAAGGCGAGGTCCATGGAGCAGTTGTTGGTCGGAGTAGCACTATCTCAGGAAGTGCTACAACAGCACGGCTGGATTCTGAATATCCCAAAGTCGCAGCTGGTTCCTACGACGCGTCTGCTGTTCTTGGGTATGATTCTGGACACAGAACAGAAGAAGGTGTTTCTCCCGGAGGAGAAGGCCAAGGAGTTGTCATCTCTGGTCAGAGACCTCCTGAAACCAAAACAGGTGTCGGTGCATCACTGCACGCGAGTCCTGGGAAAGATGGTAGCTTCTTACGAAGCGATTCCCTTCGGCAGGTTCCATGCAAGGATCTTTCAGTGGGATCTGTTAGACAAGTGGTCCGGATCGCATCTTCAGATGCATCGGCTGATCACCCTGTCCCCGAGGGCCAGGGTGTCTCTGCTGTGGTGGCTGCAGAGTGCTCATCTTCTCGAGGGCCGCAGATTCGGCATACAGGACTGGGTCCTGGTGACCACGGATGCAAGCCTCCGAGGTTGGGGGGCAGTCACTCAGGGAAGAAACTTCCAAGGACAATGGTCGAGTCAGGAGGCTTCCCTACACATAAATATTCTGGAACTAAGGGCCATTTACAATGCCCTAAGTCAAGCAAAACCTCTGCTTCAAAACCAGCCGGTGCTGATTCAGTCAGACAACATCACGGCGGTCGCCCATGTAAACCGACAGGGCGGCACAAGAAGCAGGATGGCGATGGCAGAAGCCACAAGGATTCTCCGATGGGCGGAAAATCACGTGATAGCACTGTCAGCAGTGTTCATTCCGGGAGTGGACAACTGGGAAGCAGACTTCCTCAGCAGGCACGACCTCCACCCGGGAGAGTGGGGACTTCATCCAGAAGTCTTCCAGCTGATTGTAAATCGTTGGGAAAGGCGACAGGTGGACATGATGGCGTCCCGCCTCAACAAAAAGCTAAAAAGATATTGCGCCAGGTCAAGGGACCCTCAGGCGATAGCTGTGGACGCTCTAGTGACACCGTGGGTGTACCAGTCGGTTTATGTGTTCCCTCCTCTTCCTCTCATACCAAAGGTACTGAGGATAATAAGAAAGAGAGGAGTAAGAACTATACTCATCGTTCCGGATTGGCCAAGAAGGACTTTGTACCCGGAACTACAAGAAATGATCTCAGAGGACCCTTGGCCTCTGCCGTTCCGACAGGACCTGCTACAATAGGGGCCCTGTCTGTTCCAAGACTTACCGCGGCTGCGTTTGACGGCATGGCGGTTAAACGCCGGATCCTGATGGAAAAGGGCATTCCGGTTGAAGTCATTCCTACGCTGATAAAAGGTAGGAAGGATGTGACAGCAAAACATTATCACCGCATATGGCGAAAATATGTTGCTTGGTGTGAGGCTATGAAGGCCCCAACAGAGGAATTTCAGCTGGGTCGATTTCTGCACTTCCTACAGTCAGGAGTGACTATGGGCCTAAAATTGGGATCCATTAAAGTCCAGATTTCGGCCCTGTCTATTTTCTTTCAAAAAGAACTGGCTTCAGACGTTTGTTAAGGGAGTGCTGCATATTCAGCCCCCTTTTGTGCCTCCAGTGGCACCTTGGGATCTCAACGTTGTGTTGGATTTCCTAAAATCACATTGGTTTGAGCCACTTCAGACCGTGGAGTTGAAATATCTCACGTGGAAAGTGGTCATGCTTTTGGCCTTGGCTTCGGCTAGGAGTGTGTCAGAATTGGCGGCTTTGTCATGTAAAAGCCCCTATCTGATCTTCCATATGGACAGGGCAGAATTGAGGACTCGTCCCCAATTTCTCCCTAAGGTGGTATCAGCGTTTCATTTGAACCAACCTATTGTGGTGCCTGCGGCTACTCGGGACTTGGAGGCTTCCAAGTTGCTGGATGTAGTCCGGGCCCTGAAAATCTATGTTTCCAGGACGGCTAGAGTCAGAAAAACTGACTCGCTGTTTATCCTGCATGCACCCAACAAGCTGGGTGCTCCTGCTTCTAAGCAGACTATTGCTCGCTGGATCTGTAGCACGATTCAACTTGCACATTCTGCGGCTGGACTGCCGCATCCTAAATCAGTCAAAGCCCATTCCACGAGGAAGGTGGGCTCTTCTTGGGCGGCTGCCCGAGGGGTCTCGGCTTTACAACTTTGCCGAGCTGCTACCTGGTCGGGATCAAACACGTTTGCAAAATTCTACAAGTTTGATACCCTGGCTGAGGAGGACCTTGAGTTTGCTCATTCGGTGCTGCAGAGTCATCCGCACTCTCCCACCCGTTTGGGAGCTTTGGTATAATCCCCATGGTCCTTACGGAGTACCCAGCATCCACTAGGACGTCAGAGAAAATAAGATTTTACTCACCGGTAAATCTATTTCTCGTAGTCCGTAGTGGATGCTGGGAGCCCGTCCCAAGTGCGGACTTCTGCAATACTTGTATATAGTTATTGCTTAACTATAGGGTTTTTTGTTCTGAGCCATCTGTTTAATGAGGCTCAGTTGTTGTTCATACTGTTAACTGGGTATAGTTATCACGAGTTGTACGGTGTGATTGGTGTGGCTGGTATGAGTCTTACCCTGGATTCCAAATCCTTTCCTAGTAATGTCAGCTCTTCCGGGCACAGTTTCCCTAACTGAGGTCTGGAGGAGGGGCATAGAGGGAGGAGCCAGTGCACACCAGATGTAGTACCTAATCTTTCTTTAAAGAGTGCCCAGTCTCCTGCGGAGCCCGTCTATTCCCCATGGTCCTTACGGAGTACCCAGCATCCACTACGGACTGCGAGAAATAGATTTACCGGTGAGTAAAATCTTATTTTTCCTCTAATGGGCAAAACCATGGCCCTCATTCCGAGTTGTTCGCTCGCTAGCTGCTTTTAGCAGCATTGCACACGCTAAGCCGCCGCCCTCTGGGAGTGTATTTTAGCATAGCAGAATTGCGAACGAAAGATTAGCAGATTTGCGAATAGAAAATTCTTAGCAGTTTCTGAGTAGCTCCAGACTTACTCGGCCATTGCGATCAGTTCAGTCAGTTTCGTTCCTGGTTTGACGTCACAAACACACCCAGCGTTCGCCCAGACACTCCCCCGTCTCTTCAGACACTCCCGCGTTTTTCCCAGAAACGCCAGCGTTTTTTCGCACACTCCCATAAAACGGCCAGTTTCCGCCCAGAAACACCCACTTCCTGTCAATCACACTCCGATCACCAGAACGAAGAGATTTCTTCGTTAAGCCATGAGTAAAATACCTAACTTTTTTTCAAATTTACTTGGCGCAGGCGCACTGCGAACGTTGCGCCTGCGCAGTTTGCGACTAATCGCACCGATGCGAAGAAAAATAACGAGTGAACAACTCTGAATGAGGGCCCATGTGCAGTGCATGTGGGGCAGATATGACATGTGCAGAGAGAGTGAGATTTGGGTTGGTTATATTGTTTCTTTGCAGGGTAAATACTGTCTGCTTTATTTTTACACTGCAATTTAGATTTCAGTTTTAACACACCCCATCCAAATCTAACTCTCTCTGCACATGTTATATCTGCCCCACCTGCAGTGCACATGGTTTTGCCCATTAGAGGAAAATGTTGTTTTGCAATCAACCTTGAATAAGGCCCACAATCAACATCTCAAGCTCCAGGTTTTATAACCTGGCACTTCATAAATGCACCCCTTAGTCATACCTCCCAACTGTCCTGAATTTAGCGGGACAGTCCCACTAATTGGACACTGTCCCGCTGTCCCACCCGCGGTCCGCAGTGTCCCGTGGGTGGGGGCGGTCACTAAGTAGATGTCGTTCGCATGCACACTGCATCTATCAGTGCGATGAGAGGAGCCGGGGCCGTCCAGCCGCTTAGGGAGCGCTGGACACGCCCCTCGAATGATAAAAATGGGGGGTCAAGGCTGTAGGCCATGCCCCCTTACTGCTCCGCCCTGCCCCCTCCACCCAAAGCTTCACCCCCTTTTCAGCCACGGACGCGCCTACGGCACGGCATATCCCTGCTCATGGGAGCAGAAAGTTAGGAGGTATGCCTTAGTGCTTATACAAACCTAAGGCACTTTGCTTGTATTTTAATATGTAATAGTGTCTCAGGGATGAAATAAATTAATGATAAATCAAAAACCAACATGTCAGACCCTTTTTATCAATGCCAATCTGATTTTTGCTTGGAGGTAAATAGCAAGTACGTATAAAACCATATATTAACCTCTGCCAGTATCTTAGCCCAGTTACGGCTTCACTTATTTGTGGGTAGTTTCTTTATTCTTTTTTTTTTTAAATTTCATTCTAGTGGGGTCAAGAGGATAAGCTGTTCTTCCTATAAAAAGCTCCACAGAGATTTATGTCTTCTCATTTGTGATTCACCCAGATGCTCTTCTGCTGTTCTCTTCTTCCCCCTCAAAGGTATCATCAGTACAAAGATAAAACTGCTTACAGAAAACTGGCTTCCTTTTTTCAAGTTAATTAAACACGAGAAGGACAATAAGTGAGTTTTAGCTAAGCTGTAACCAAGTCAAAGTCAATCTGAGCCATGGCAGGAAGCCTTGAAGTGCTAAGAGTAAAAAGAGTAAGTCCCTTGTGCAGACTGCAAGAAGAGAAGCGGTCCTACTAATGTTAGCGTTATGCTTCTGGAATCCTTAATACTTCCCAAAGAGAAAAGTATGGATGGAGAATATGAAGAGAGTCATTTAGTACCCGGTGTGTGAGTCGCAGGAGAGCAGTATTCATTTGTCACCTGGTAATGTGCAGAAACACAAGCACCTGTAATGACATAATGACAAGCCACTTTTACATACACTTTGCTTTGTTTGTTTATCGGACCACATCCAGTTTATTGTAAGAAAGAGCTCTTTCATCCTTGTGGGCAGTGTTATTAGAGATTTACAATGACACAGTATGTGTTTCTTCATTTTAAACAAATATATTGTGCAAAGAATTTTGATATGCATTGCTGGTACTTCCACATCCCACCCACTTTCTAGTGAAGTGGGCACGATGGGTAGTGTAATGCCAGGAATTGACCCTGCCCCCTTAGTAATCCACTGTGTTTCCTCTCTGGGCTCCTTCTCGGGAGAAGTAAAACTAAGTTAGCATGTATGTCTAGAAGCTGTCAAACCACTCCACCATTCACAGAAGTTGGTATCGGGAGACCGGCGGTCAGGATCCCGGAGGTCACCATACCGAACCCCCGGGATCCTGGTCCCCAGATTGGCGGAGGGGGAGGCAAGTCCGGGCTTGGTGGCTCACTGCGTTTACCACAGGGTCTATTCCCCCTCTATGGGTGTCGTGGATGTGTGTATATATATATATATATATATATATATATATATACAATATTTTATTTAAATTTTATTTTACTGGGGGTGAGGGGGCCTGCCTATTTTGTCAGTCCCTGGACCCACAATTTCTGATGGCAGCCCTGACCACAACCCTTTAACAAACGTGACTGGAGGATTGTATGCATGAGGTAAGGTAACATACATGTGCTGGGGAAGGCGTTGAGAGCTGGTGTGGTATACAAGTTAGACAGTTAAAAGACCGTCATTAGGTCGACACCATATGGTCAACAGTCAAATGTCTGACATGGTCAAAAGGTCGACAGGGTCAAAAGTCTAACAGTCAAAAGGTTGACAGTATCAAAAATACTATTTTTTTATTTATTTATTTTTAAACATTTTTTCCCCAAAATGTTTGGAAATTTGTCCCCTAGCGGACTCGCTTCGCAATCCATGATTCAGGATGGGTGGCTTGCTCCGCTTCGCTCGTTACAAGTTTACTAAAGGTAATAGTTTGTGACATGGACAGTAAATGGAAAAAAAGTATGAAAAAGCCCTAAAAACCATGTGTCGACCTTTTGACTGTCTGACTTTTGGCCCTGTCAGACTTTTGCAGTCGACCCTGTGGTGTCGATCTAATGACTGTCTATATATCAACCGCCTCTCGTTGAGAGCACAGTACAAAACAGAGACAGGTGTAAGGGAGAATCCTATATAATAAAAGACTAATGCTGCTCATCCTATATAATAAAAGACGGGCTAGTAACTAGTGGACAATAAAGCACATGCAGATGTGGAAGGTAGCTCATTACATAGGATGTACAGATAGGAGTGTTGTGGCACAAAAACATAGAAATGGGGGGATGGAGGGGTGTAAACTACAAGACATACACAGGAGTAGGGGAAGGGCATGGGCACAATACAGGATAATACAGATCAAACAGAGCACAATATAGGATACATAGATCGCGGGAGAGCACAAACTCATTGTGGGGGGGGGGGGCATAGTATTGCACATACAGATTAGTAGGAGCAAAAATCAGGATTTACAGATTGGGGAAACATTCCATGGGTCAGGTGTGCCATGTAAGGGGCATGAAGGAAACAATTGGTCATGGGGGGGGGAGCTACAGTATTTTTCCATGTTCACCCCCCGTCCTGTTAGAAGCTGGCTACACCACTGATTAATTGTCCATTAAAGAGTGTTACATGGTGTTTTCCAGTTCCTTAGTTAGTTTGGATTTTCTCATCTCTTTGCCCAGTGTCCGCTGTGCTTTCTTGTTTTTGCTGTCTTCCCAGAGCCTTGCAGTCTAAATCAGATTCAGTTCAGATATACCTAGTATTTACATTGCAGACAAGTCATATTAGCTGTGCCTCAGTCAACAACATAATACAGTATCTGGATTTATGATTTCCTACGAATAATTTACTCCCAACAGTTTGGGCATGTCACTTTTTATTTAGCAATTCCTCAAATTATTTATGTAAGGTCATGAATATTTTGTGATTATCCATTATTTTCTTGCAAATTCCATAGCAGGAGAACATAGCAGTCTATTGATAATGTATATATACAATAGATGCTTTGCTTTTAAGTACAAGAAGAGTTTTTGTACTATACTGTAAATAGATTAGTCCAGAGAGTAGCTGTGAATGGGATCAAGAGCCAGAAAGTAAGTTGCCCAAAGGAGACAGCCAGAGTAAAATTCAGACGAGTAGTAGATTAGGGGTCATTGTGAGTTGATCGCTCGCTAGCAACTTTTTGCAGCGCTGCGATCAGATAGTCGCCACCTATGGGGGAGTGTATTTTCGCTTTGCAAGTGTGCGAACACTTTTGCAGCCGATGGCACAAAAATTTTTTTGCAGTTTCTGAGTTGCTCTGGACTTACTCAGCCACTGCGATCACTTCAGTCTTTCTGGTCCCGGAATTGACGTCAGACACCCGCCCTGCAAACGCTTGGACACTCCTGCGTTTTTCCAAACACTCCCAGAAAACGCCCTCTTTCTGTCAATCACCTTGCGATCAGCTGTGTGAATGGATTCTTTGTTAAATCCATCGCCCAGTACTGATCCTCTTTGTACCCGTATGAAGCGCCTGTGCATTGCGGTGCATACGCATGCGCAGTTTTGCGGAGATTTAACCTGATTGCAGCGCTGCAAAAACACGGAATGACCCCCTAGGAACGCTGATCTGGAGAAGCTGGTTCAATAAACTGCTGATTTGGTAGTGATAAGCTTGTTCTTTTTATAGGGGATGCTTTGGTCACCAGCCTATGAGGTACCCACACGAGAAGTGTTCGAAAGCTTTGTCCATATGAAGAAATGGAGAAAATTCACCTACTACGACATTGTGTAAATGTAGATTGCACCACTCACGGTTTTAGACCATGTGGGAAACCCTTGTGTGTAGTAGGATTTGAGATCAGATTATCTTGTTGAAAATTAAGATATGGTTTTAGATACTGTTCCAAAGTTTGGTTTACTTGCTCTGTCTGTTCATTTGTGGATGGTAGGCAGCGAACTGAGAACATTGTATTTGCAGCATATCACAGAAAGCTACAAAATCATGTTGTGAATGCCCAAATCTGAAAAAATATCCTGTGGACATCTTTGATGAAGTTCAATTCTATAATGAAGATCTGAACTGTGAGAGGAGCTGAGGGAAGGCCCTTCAGAAAAACAAAATGACTGTGTGTGTGGTGGCCTCATTAACGCTTACAAATATATAAGCTCATTAAAGCAAGAAAGAGACAATTCAGATAAAGTCCATGTAAATAAATCTTTTTGGTTCTGCTAGAAGAGGTACTAGCGGTAGGAACCTTGCTGTGTGAGTATGGGGGATTTCAGTCTTGTCATAGGTAGAACAAGATGTTTTATATTGTTTGTAGACCACCAATAGTGTTAGAATTATCACCCCCAGGGCTTTTCGTACACCTAAGTGCCTGCCTTTAAGGAGTAACAACATTCTGCAAGAACTTTTTGAAGATTTTCAGTAGGCATAAACCATTTCGATTTGTTAACAGTTAGGAATTATTATACAAACAGTTGGATATCTATCTTTCTCTTACGTCCTAGAGGATGCTGGGGACTCCGTAAGGACCATGGGGTATAGACGGGCTCCGCAGGAGACATGGCCACTCTAAGACTTTAGAATGGGTGTGCACTGGCTCGTCCCTCTATGCCCCTCCTCCAGACCTCAGTTAGATCATGTGCCCAGAGGAGACTGGTTGCACTGCAGGGGTGCTCTACTGAGTTTCTCTGAAAAGACTTTTGTTAGGTTTTTTATTTTCAGGGAGCACTGCTGGAAACAGGCTCTCTGCATCGTGGGACTGAGGGGAGAGAAGCAGACCTACTTAAATGATAGGCTCTGCTTCTTAGGCTACTGGACACCATTAGCTCCAGAGGGTCGGAACACAGGTGTCGTCCTCGCTGTTCGTCCCGGAGCCGTGCCGCCGTCCTCCTCACAGAGCCGGAAGATAGAAGTCGGGTGAGTATAAGAAGAAAGAAGACTTCACAGGCGGCAGAAGACTTCAGATCTTCACTGAGGTACCGTGCAGCGGTCACGCTGCGCGACATTGCTCCCACACTCACACACACATAAGGCACTGTAAGGGTGCAGGGCGCAGGGTGGGCGCCCTGGGCAGCAATAATAACCTCAAGGGACACTGGCCAGCGTAATAGATACTGCGGAGGCAGTATATTACAAAACCCCTGCCAGTATAAAAAATTTGAGCAGGACCGAAGCCCGCCATTGAGGGGGCGGAGCTTGATCCTCCAGCACTAACCAGCGCCATTTTCTCCACAGCAAGCTGCAGAGAAGCTGCTCCCCGGACTCTCCCCTGCTGAACACAAGTACAGAGGGCAAAAACGAGGGGGGGGGGCACATTTAATTGGCGCAGTAAGTGTATTATATATCTATAAAAGCGCTGTACAGACTGGGACTTTGTTCCAGTGTCCAGTGGCGCTGGGTGTGTGCTGGCATACTCTCTCTGTCTCTCCAAGGGGCCTTATTGGGGGGCTGTCCCCATATTTGTATATCCCAGTGTGTGTGGGGTGTCAGTACGTGTGTGTCGGCATGTCTGAAGCGGAAGGCTCGTCTAGGGAGGAGGCAGAGCAGATGATTGTGGTGTCTCCGTCGGCACCGCCGACACCTGATTGTCTGGATATGTGGAATGTTTTAAATGCAAATGTGACTTTATTACATAAAAGATTGGACAAAGCAGAGTCCAGGGAAAAAGCTGGGAGTCAATCCATGGCTTTGACTGTGTCACAAGGCCCTTCGGGGTCTCATAAACGTCCCCTTTCCCAGATAGCAGACACTGATACCGACACGGATTCTGACTCCAGTGTCGACTATGATGATGCGAGATTACACCCAAGGGTGGCCAAAAGCATTCATTATATGATTATTGCAATAAAAGATGTTTTGCATATCACAGAGGACCCCTCTGTCCCTGACACGAGGGTCTGCATGTTTAAGGAAAATAAACCTGAGGTAACGTTTCCCCCATCTCATGAGCTGAACGCCTTATTTGAAAAAGCTTGGGAAACTCCAGACAAGAAACTGCAGATTCCCAAGAGAATTATTATGGCGTATCCTTTCCCCTCACAGGACAGGTTACGATGGGAATCCTCACCCACGGTGGACAAGGCTTTAACGCGCTTGTCCAAAAAGGTGGCGCTACCATCTCCAGACACGGCAGCCCTCAAGGATCCTGCTGATCGCAGACAGGAAACTACCTTAAAATCAATTTATACGCATACGGGTGCCTTGCTCAGACCGACAGTAGCTTCCCCATGGGTGGGTAGCGCAGTTGCTGCATGGGCAGATAACTTGTCATCTGACATTGACACCCTAGATAAGGATAGCATTTTATTGACCTTGGGTCACATTAAAGACGCAGCGTTATATATGAGAGAGGCTGCGAGGGACATTGGGCTGTTGGGTTCAAGAGCCAATGCCATGGCAATTTCTGCTAGACGGTCCCTGTGGACCCGCCAATGGACGGGTGATGCCGATTCAAGAAGACATATGGAAACTTTAGCTTACAAAGGTGAGGTTTTATTTGGGGAGGGCCTCGCGGACCTGGTTTCCACGGCTACTGCGGGTAAGTCTTCTTTTTTGCCTTATGTTCCCCCACAGCAAAAGAAAACACCTCAATATCAGATGCAGTCCTTTCGGTCGCATAAGTTCAGAAAGGGTCGGGGCTCTTCCTTCATCGCCAGAGGTAAAGGTAGAGGGAAAAGAACGCCTGCTACGGCTAGTTCCCAGGAACAAAAGTCCTCCCCGGCCTCTACAAAATCCACCGCATGACGCTGGGGCTCCGCTGAGGGAGTCCGCACCGGTGGGGGCACGTCTTCGACTCTTCAGCCAGGTCTGGGTTCATTCGGATTTGGATCCTTGGGCGATCGAAATTGTATCCCAAGGCTACAACAGCAAGTGATTATCAAAGTTCCCCTAATGCAACAGGGAAAAGGGTACTATTCAACCCTGTTTGTGGTCCCGAAGCCGGATGGCTCAGTCAGACCCATTCTGAATCTAAAATCCCTGAACCTGTATTTGAAAAGGTTCAAATTCAAGATGGAATCTCTCCGGGCAGTGATCTCCAGCCTGGAAGGGGGGGATTTTATGGTATCACTAGACATAAAGGATGCATACCTTCATGTCCCCATTTATCCCCCTCATCAGGCGTACCTGCGATTCGCTGCACAGGATTGTCATTACCAGTATCAGATGTTGCCGTTTGGGCTTTCCACGGCCCCGTGGATTTTCACCAAGGTAATGGCAGAAATGATGGTGCTCCTGCGCAGGCAAGGAGTCACAATTATCCCATACTTGGACGATCTCCTGATAAAAGCGAGATCGAGAGATCAATTACTGAAAAGCATGTCGCTCTCCCTGAGAGTGCTGCAGCAACACGGCTGGATCCTAAATCTACCAAAGTCGCAGTTGTTTCCGACAACTCGGCTATCGTTTTTGGGTATGATTCTGGACATGGAAATGAAGAGGGTTTTTCTCCCAACGGAAAAAGCCCAGGAACTCCAGAACATGGTCAGGGACCTGCTAAAACCAAAAAGAGTGTCAGTTCATCAATGCACTCGAGTATTGGGAAAAATGGTGGCGGCCTATGAGGCCATCCACTTCGGCAGGTTCCATGCGAGAACGTTTCAGTGGGACCTTCTGGACAAGTGATCGGGGTCCCATCTACAAATACATTAGAAAATAAGCCTGTCCCCCAGGGCCAGGGTATCTCTCCTGTGGTGGCTTCAGAGTGCTCACCTCCTAGAGGGTCACAGGTTCGGCATTCAAGACTGGGTTCTAGTGACCACGGACGCGAGCCACCGAGGATGGGGAGCAGTCACACAAGGAGGAAATTTTCAAGGACTGTGGTCAAGCCAGGAGGCTTGTCTACACATCAACGTGCTGGAATTAAAGGCCATATTCAACGGCCTACGACAAGCGGAGAATCTTCTTCGTGACCTACCCGTTCTGCTTCAGTCAGACAATGTCACAGCCGTGGCGCATGTAAACCATCAGGGCGGGACAAGAAGCAGAGTGGCAATGGCGGAAGCCACCAGGATTCTTCGCTGGGCGGAAAATCACGTAAGCGCTCTGTCAGCAGTCTTCATTCCGGGAGTGGACAACTGGGAAGCAGACTTTCTCAGCAGACACGATCTCCATTCAGGAGAGTGGGGTCTTCATCAAGAAGTTTTCGCAGAGATAACAAGTCATTGGGGACTTCCCCAAATAGACATGATGGCGTCACGCCTCAACAAGAAACTTTGGATGTATTGTTCCAGGTCGAGGGACCCTCAGGCAGTAGCGGTGGACGCCCTGGTGACACCATGGGTTTTTCAGTCGGTATATGTGTTTCCTCCTCTTCCGCTCATCTCAAAAATATTGAGAATCATAAGACGAACAAGAGTGCAGACAATACTCATTGTTCCAGATTGGCCTTGAAGGGCCTGGTATTCAGATCTTCAGGAAATGATCGCAGAAGATCCGTGGCCTTTTCCTCCCAGGGAGGACCTGTTGCAACAGGGGCCCTGTGTGTTCCAAGACTTACCGCGGTTCCGTTTGACGGCATGGCGGTTGAACACCAAATCCTAGCTAGGAAAGGTATTCCGGGGGAAGTCATCCCTACTCTGATCAAAGCTAGGAAGGAGGTAATGACGAGGCATTATCACCGTATCTGGAGGAAATATGTGTCTTGGTGTGAAGCCAAGAATGCTCCGACGGAAGATTTTCAGCTGGGTCGTTTTCTCCATTTTCTCCAGGCAGGTGTGGATATGGGCCTAAAGTTAGGCTCCATTAAGGTGCAGATTTCGGCCTTATCTATATTCTTTCAGAAGGAATTGGCTTCTCTCCCAGAAGTCCAGACTTTTGTAAAGGGAGTGCTGCACATCCAACCTCCTTTTGTGCCCCCAGTGGCACCGTAGGACCTTAACGTGGTGTTACAGTTCCTTAAGTCACACTGGTTTGATCCTCTTCAAATGGTTGAATTAAAATTTCTCACTTGGAAAGTGGTCATGTTGTTGGCCTTGGCATCTGCGAGGCGGGTGTCCGAATTGGCGGCCTTGTCTCACAAGAGCCCCTATCTGATTTTCCATGTGGATCGAGCGGAGTTGAGAACTCGTCCTCAATTTCTACCTCAGGTGGTTTCGTCGTTTCATATGAACCAACCTATTGTGGTGCCTGTGGCTACGGGTGACTTGGAGGATTCCAAGTCCCTTGATGTAGTCCGGGCCTTAAAAATTTATGTAGCCAGGACGGCTCGAGTTAGGAAAACAGAGGCCCAGTTTGTCCTATATGCGGCCAACAAGGTTGGCGCTCCTGCTTCTAAGCAGACTATTGCCTGCTGGATCTGTAACACGATTCAGCAGGCTTATTCTACGGCTGGATTGCCGTTACCTAATTCGGTAAAGGCCCATTCCACTAGGAAGATGGGCCCTTCTTGGGCGGCTGCCCGAGGCGTCTCGGCATTACAGCTTTGCCGGGAAGCTACTTGGTCGGGTTCAAACACTTTTGCAAAATTCTACAAGTTTGATACCCTGGCTAATGAGGACCTCATGTTTGCTCAATCGGTGCTGCAGAGTCATCCGCATTCTCCCGCCCGGTCCGGAGCTTTGGTATAATCCCCATGGTCCTTACGGAGTCCCCAGCATCCTCTAGGACGTAAGAGAAAATAAGATTTTAAACCTACCGGTAAATCTTTTTCTCCTAGTCCGTAGAGGATGCTGGGCGCCCGTCCCAGTGCGGACTATTTCTGCAAGGCTTGTATATAGTTGTTGCTTACATAAGGGTTATGTTACAGTTGAGATCAGTCTCTGGCTGATGCTGTTTTGTTCATACTGTTAACTGGTTTAGTATATGCCATGTTGTACGGTGTGTATGGTGTGGGCTGGTATGTATCTCGCCCTTAGATTAACAAAAATCCTTTCCTCGTACTGTCCGTCTCCTCTGGCACAGTTCTTTAACTGAGGTCTGGAGGAGGGGCATAGAGGGAGGAGCCAGTGCACACCCATTCTAAAGTCTTAGAGTGCCCATGTCTCCTGCGGAGCCCGTCTATACCCCATGGTCCTTACGGAGTCCCCAGCATCCTCTACGGACTAGGAGAAAAAGATTTACCGGTAGGTTTAAAATCTTATTTTTAGAACCTCTGGGAATAAGCAACCCTTATATAACTACTGCATTAGTTGTGTTAAAAGGGACATAACTGAGTGGCAGAAATAGATACTGTAGGACGCATATGTTCTGAAAGACGAGGGAGGCTTGAAACTGGAGTAACAGTGCATTTGTTTTAGTACTGCAAGTGTCAGCCCTATTGTACATTAGATTTAAATTGTGCAAAGAACAGGGCCCACTGTGTCTGACAGGAGATAAACTGTTTAGCAACTTTGAGGTATTCTGGATGTTTGCAGTATGTAAAGATAAGATTGGGTCACACTACTTGATGTGCTCAGTGACAGCGGGCATACACACTTTGCGATATCACTAGCGATGAATCCAAATTGAGCTGCATGCTTGGCTGAGACCGAGGGTCGTAATGACCCGCGGGGCCGCGTATCGCTCGTCGTTTACAGAGTACACACTAGTCGATATAGTAAACAACGTCGCTCAGGAAGGGTAAAAATGAGTGACTTCTTTACTTTACCATGTGTACGGGCCGTTAGTGATACCCCTTTTCCACTAACGAGCACGGGTCGCAGCCGGGAGCCTGACACGGGAGCTGCCCCCTGCTGCGACCCATGCTCGGTCCCTTTCCCATTAGCAGTCACAACCCGGCAAATGCCGGGTTGGTGACGCTTCTAGTGACACGGCAGGGGCGGCGCAGGGAGATCACATGATCTCCCAGCGCCGCCTTCCCTATGCACTGTGAACGGGAGCCGTGTCACCTCGACACGGCTCCCGTTCACACTAGACAGCTAGCCGGGTTGAACACGTGTTCAACCCGGCTAGCTACCAGGGTAGGTTTCCCGGATCACTTGATCCGGGTTTACCCTTTTCCACTTGCAAAAAACACGGGTAAATGCGCGCCCCCGTGCATTTACCCGTGTTTTTTGAGCTAGTGGAAAAGGGGTAATTATGGAACCAAAGATCTTCCACCAGATGTTGCTACTCTTGGAAAGTGGCTATCATGGAAAGAATGTCTTTATCTCACATTCCATAATTTTATGTGGTTGGTAGTAAGTGCAGTTTCACTATGGGGGTCATTCCGAGTTGTTCGCTCGCAAGCTGCTTTTAGCAGCTTTGCACACGCTAAGCCGCCGCCTACTGGGAGTGAATCTTAGCTTATCAAAATTGCGAACGAAAGATTAGCAGAATTGCGAATAGACACCACTTAGCAGTTTCTGAGTAGCTCCAGACTTACTCGGCATCTGCGATAAGTTCAGTCAGTTTCGTTCCTGGTTTGACGTCACAAACACACCCAGCGTTCGCCCAGACACTTCTCCGTTTCTCCAGCCACTCCCGCATTTTTCCCAGAAACGGTAGCGTTTTTTCGCACACACCCATAAAACGGACAGTTTCCGCCCAGAAACACCCACTTCCTGTCAATCACATTACGATCACCAGAACGAAGAAAAAACCTCGTAATGCCGTGAGTAAAATACCTAACTGCATAGCAAATTTACTTGGCGCAGTCGCACTGCGGACATTGCGCATGCGCATTAGCGACTAATCGCTCCGTTGCGACAAAAAAATAACGAGCGAACAACTCGGAATGACCCCCTATATGCAAGAGTCTGTGAGCCTGATTTGTATTGTTATGCAAACCCAATGGTTTGAGTAGAAACACAATGTTTGGGGCTCTGCGTATGTGATGAACAGATGTTGCATACCCTCCAACATTTTACACACAAAAATCGGTACAAATCTGAAAGGGGGTGTAGTCATGGGTAAAGGGTGTGTGGCCACACCCCTTTTCCTATACTTTCAATGGAAGTTTGGAGAGCCAAAAATCGGTACAGACCATAAAAAAAAGGTACTGTACCTGCCAAAAAGGTACAGTTGAAGGGTATGGTGTTGCGATGATGTTTGCAGCCCCCTGTCAGCCGCAGCATCATTGACATGCAGCTGTGCTTGGGGGTTGGCGCAGGGGCGGCACCCGGCACTGTTCTTCAAAATGGTGGCATGTCACCCCTGTTTTGAAGGCGTGATAGGTCCAGAGACTGTGTTATCGGGCGCAGACTTACTGGTCCCCGGTGTCCTTGCAGCTGTGCAATTCCATACAAACATGAATCGGGCCCAGTATCACTAAGTGCTAGCATGCAGATATAACACCAAGACACCAAATTATGGGGGTAATTCCAAGTTGATCGCAGCAGGAAATTTTTTAGCAGTTGGGCAAAACAATGTGCACTTAAGGGGAGGCAGATATAACATTTGCAGAGAGAGTTAGATTTGGGTGGGTTATTTTATTTCTGTGCAGGGTAAAAACTGGCTGCTTTATTTTTACACTGCAAATTAGATTGCAGATTGAACACACCACACCCAAATCTAACTCTCTCTGCACATGTTATATCTGCCTCCCCTGCAGTGCACATGGGCCCTCATTCCGAGTTGATCGGTCGCAAGGCGAATTTAGCAGAGTTACACACGCTAAGCCGCTGCCTACTGGGAGTGAATCTTAGCTTCTTAAAATTGCGACCGATGTATTCGCAATATTGCGATTACTAACTACTTAGCAGTTTCAGAGTAGCTTCAGACTTACTCTGCCTGTGCGATCAGTTCAGTGCTTGTCGTTCCTGGTTGACGTCACAAACACACCCAGCGTTCGCCCAGGCACTCCCACCGTTTCTCCGGCCACTCCTGCGTTTTTTCCGGAAACGGTAGCGTTTTCAGCCACACGCCCCTGAAACGCCGTGTTTCCGCCCAGTAACACCCATTTCCTGTCAATCACATTACGATCGCCGGAGCGATGAAAAATCCGTGAGTAAAATTACTTTCTACATAGCAAAGTTACTTGGCGCAGTCGCAGTGCGAACATTGCGCATGCGTACTAAGCGGATTTTCATTGCGATGCGATGAAAAATACCGAGCGAACAACTCGGAATGAGGGCCCTGGTTTTGCCCAATTGCTAACAGAATTCCTGCTGCGATCAACTTGGAATTACCCCCTATGACAGCAGAATATAGTACAAAAGATAGTCACGGAGCACAGTCTATGACACAGCTACTGCATGGGTAATCCAAATGAGATGTGGTAGTTGTTACAAGCGAGTAGCGTTAATAGAAGATTCCAGCAGCAAAACAAAAGCAATGTCTGTCACTCTGTCACATCAATATTCAATTAGCAGAGTCCAGATAACAGGCATTAGTCAGACCAGATGGCATTTAAATAGCTGAGATAGGGATCACAAGCAGATCAGTCCAGTATTCAAATACTAAAGTCAGGGTATACAAACAGCGGTCAGTTCAGTTGGCAAACCTAAGCATGGGAACATGCTATAACTAGCAAGGATAGTTTGCTAAAACTACTGTTTAAGCAACAATCAGCTGCAAGTATGAGACTAGCCAGAGAGCATATAAAAATGTGACTGCAAGTGTCCAGGATGCATAGCTAATAAGTATATTGTAGATGATCATAATACCACAGACAACCTAAATGCCCTAATGCGGGCCATACGCCTGGATGACTCGCATTACATGCAAACCGTCCCATGACCCACCCACCCCCGCCAGCGCCCAGGCATGTGATAGATTGTACAGTGCTTTCTCTTATGTCCTAGTGGATACTGGGATTCCATTTAATACCATGGGGTATAGACGTGTCCACTAAGAACCTTGGGTACTCTAAGAATTTGATATTTTGCGTTGGCTCCTTCCTCTACGCCCCTCCAACCAGACTCAGTTTAGAAAATGTGCCCGGAGGAGCAGGTCATGTCTCTGGAAGCTCCTGAAGAGTTTTCTGCATTTATTTTATATGTTTGTTATTTTCAGGCAGGACTGGATGCCACCAGCCTGCCTGCTTTGTGGGACTTAGGGAGTGGGGGGTGGGGGGGGGGGGGGGTAGGAGGGAGGCCCAACCTCTTGAAGGGTAAATGGTCCCATTCCCTGCTGACTGAGCTCCTGAGGGACCTATTCGCAAGCCGCACCACGGCGAGCATACATTGCTGCAGCATGCCACTACCCCTAACAGAGCCAGAAGAAAGAAAAGCGGTGAGTACTAAGCCGGCGTCCCGGTTAGCCGGTCGCCGGCCATTATGGTGGCATGAGGGTACGGAGACGCACAGCTTCAACATGGGGCGGCTGGGTCTCCAGACTAAGTACACAGTGCAGACGCACAGCTTCTGAGGGGGCGAACTGAGTCTCAGTACACTATATGTGTACACAGTACCCAGACTGGCATTACAGACTTAAAAGGGGGCTGACTCCATTTTAGGCACTAAATTACCTCAGCCAGTATAAAAAAGAGCGGGAAGACCGCGCGCCATTAAAGGTGCGTGGCTTCACTATGAGCGGATCCAGCAGCTCAACAGCGCCATTTTCCCTCTGCAGCTGACACAGACACTGACTGACAGGGATGCGCAGCTCCTCCGGAGAGACTCCAGTTTACCTCAGTGGTACCAGGGGGTCATAGCAGGGGGGGAGCGGTTATTAGTGTACTAAGTCCCTAATCTAGGTACTTAGTCTGCGACCTGCCTAAGCTTGGTATTAGTGATAAGGGCGCTGTGTGCTGGCTCCATACTTACTCTGTGTCTCCCTGGAAGGGCTCTTTGTGGGTTAATTGTGCATTTAACCTTTTCCTGTGTGTGTGTGTGTGTGTGTGTGCGCGCGCTGTCACTGTTACAGTATGTCAGGCAAAGAGTGTGTTTCATGTAAGGCACAGTGTTCCTCTTCTCCAGGGGGTTCACTAGCGTGTATTCAATGTAGTGTACCTTCCCAGGCTAGCGGGGCAGAGCCAGCATGGCTGGACTCCATTAGGGGAATGATTTCCAATATTTCTACTAAATTGTGCCGCAATGAGAAAGAGACGCAATACTTAAGACAATCTATGGCTGAGTTTTTGAAAAGAGACTCAGTACCCAAACCAGCATCTCAGTCCCCTGCCTTTTGTCCGCAAAAAACGTACTTTAGCCCATATCCTGCAGTCTGACTCTGATGATGAAGGGTCAGATGTGGAGGAGGGGGAGGTGGATTTAGAGGTGGGGAAGGTTTCTCTGTCACAGGGAATAGAGGCTCTCAGAGACTATCAGAGAAGTTCTGCATATCCCTGATAAGGTGACAGAGGAGAGTGAGGGATCTTATTTTAATATAAAAAATAAATCCTCAGCCTTTTTTTCCTGTGTCAAAGGAACTAAATACCCTCTTTGAAGAACCGTGAGTTAATCCTGATAGGAAATTTAAAATCCCCAAAAGGTTCCTATCATCTTTTCCTTTTCCCCCTGAGAATAGTGGATGCATCAGTATCCAGGCTGTTACGAAAAATGGTATTGCCTGTCCCGGGTGCAGCCTCCTTGAAAGACATGGCTGATCGTAAAATAGAGACCACACTTAAATCCTTGTATACAGCTGCTGGGGTGGCCCAAAGACGTGGGTGGATTACTAAAGCCATTGCCAAATGGTCAGGTAACCTAATTGAGGTGTTAGACACCTTGTCTCAAGGGAAGATTTTTTTACTCCTGCAACATATACAGGACTCTGCACCACTGCTATGGCAGTGTCAGCACGCAGGGGCTTATGGCTACGCCAGTGGACTGCTGACGAGGACCCCAGGAAAGGCATGGAAGGCCTACCCTTCACAGGAGAGGCCTTATTTGGAGATGAACTAGACAAATGGATCTCCAAAGCTACTGCGGGTAAGTCCACATATCTTCCTTCTGCAGCTCCCCCAGCCAGGAAGGCTTACTCAGGTCCCAATTTACAGTCCTTTCGGACTGCCAAGTTTAGGGGCAAGGCCAGAGGTTCTTCTACCGTCACCAGAGGCGCTAGAGGTAAACCACGCAAACCAGCAACTGCCAGTTCTCAGGAATAGAGCTCAAGCTCTGCTTCTTCAAAACCTTCAGTGGACCGCGAAGCCTGGAAGAGTGGCAGGTGGGAGCCCAACTAAAGTTCTTCAGTCACATCTGGACAAGGATCCCTGGGTTATAGATCTTATTTCGCAGGGCTACAGACTGGAGTTCCTACCTCACAGATTCTTCAAAAAAGGCTTACTAGTTTCGCAAGAGGCAAGTATAACTTTACAGGACGCCATTCAAAAACTTGTAAAGACTCAGGTCATTGTTCCAATTCCACCTCATCAGCAAAACAAGGGGTATTATTCCAACTTGTTTGTAGTACCAAAACCGGACAGTTCGGTAAGACCGATTTTGAACCTCAAATCGTTGAACCCGTACTTACGATTGTTCAAATTCAAGATGGAGTCTATGAGAGCAGTGATCTCAGGTCTGGAGGAAGGGAAATTCCTAGTGTCTCTGGATATCAAGGATGCGTACCATCACATTCCGATCTGGCCACCTCACCAAGCTTATCTACAGTTTGCACTACAGGACTGTCACTACCAGTTCCAGGCCCTGCCATTCGGTCTCTACACGGCACTGAGGGTGTTAACCAAAGTGATGGAAGATATTATGTTTCTACTCCGCAAACAGTGAGTGAACATAATTCCGTACGTGGACGATCCATGTATGTGTGTTTTTGTTTTGCCTTTTCCTTTTGTGTTATTTGGCGAAGCATTGTAAACCGCAAACAATTCCTAGTATACATGAGTATACATGGCCAATAAAGTCAATTCTGATTCTGATCTTCTGATAAAGGCACCGTCCAGGGAGCTGTTGTTGGACAGCATTGGCCTCTCAACCAGACTACTCCTGGATCACAGGTGGATTCTGAACTTACCAAAATCTCACCTGGAACCGATGCAGAGGCTTACTTTCCTGGGAATGATACTGGACACAGAGTCTCAGAGAGTGTTCCTTCCCTTGGAGAAGGCTATGGTAATCCAGTCGATGGCTGTCCTGAAGCCGACCCGGATCTTGGTGCTTCTGTGCATTCGCCTTCTGGGGAAAATGGTGGCCTCTTACGAGGCGCTTCAGTACAGAAGGTTTCATGCGAGGCCCTTCCAGCTAGATCTATTGGACAAATGGTCCGGATTGCATCTTCACACACACCAGAGGATCCGTCTGTCGCCAAGAGCCAAGAACTCCCTTCTGTGGTGGCTACAGACTTCTCACCTCGTCATGGGTTGGAGGTTCGGGATCAAAATTGGATTCTGCTAACCACAGATGCAAGCCTCAGAGGTTGGGGAGCAGTCACCCAGGGGGTGCAGTTTCAAGGAAGATGGTCAAGTCAGTAAGTCGTCCTTCATATACACATCCTGGAACTCAGAGCTATCTACAACGCCCTTTTGCAGGCCTCATCTCTACTTCGGAATCAGGCCATTCAAGTCCAGTCGGACAATGTGACGACGGTAACGTACATAAACCGACAGGGCAGAGCGAAAAGCAAAGCAGCAATATCAAAGGTGTCAAGAATTCTTCTCTGGGCGGAAAAATACGCTGTGGCGTTGTCGGCGGTCTTCATTCTGAGAGTAGACAACTGGGAAGTAGACTTCCTCAGCAGGCACTACCTGCACCCGCGGGAGTGGGGCCTTCACCCGGAGGTATTCCAGTGGTTGACACGTAGATGGGGATATCCACATATCGACATGATGGCCTCTCGACTCAACTAGAAGCTCAAGCGGTATTGTTCCAGGTCGAGAGACCCACAAGCAGTGGCGGTAGACGCTTTGACAACTCCGTGGGTCTACCAGCTGGTGTACGTGTTTCCTCCACTTCCTCTGATCCCATGAATTCTAAAGAGAATAAAAATGGAAAAGGTTCAAGCAATCCTCATTGCTCCAGCCTGGCCGCGAAGGGCTTGGTATGCGGATCTTCTCGAGATGCTGATCGAAGATACATGGCCTCTACCTCTTTGCGAGGATCTTCTGCAACAGGGCCTGTTCGTCTGTCGAGACTTACCGCGACTACGTTTAACGGCATGGAAGTTGAACTGCTGATTTTAGCCAGGAGAGGGATTCCTGACAAGGTCATCCTGACTATAATCCAAGCCAGGAAGGTTGGTAACGTCTAAATATTACCACTATATATGATAGAAGTATGTCTATTGGTGTGAGAGCAGACATTATTCTGCAGTGGACTTTTATCTGGGACGTCTCCTGCTTTTTCTGCAGTCGGGAGAGGATGTGGGCCTACGTCTAGGCTCCATAAAAGTCCAGATTTCGGCCTTGTGTATTTTCTTTCAGAAACAATTGGCTTCTCTCCTTGAGGTCCAGACGTTCTTGAAAGGTGTTCTGCACATCCAACCTCCCTTTATGCCTCCCATGGCACCTTGGGAACTCAATGTGGTGTTGCAGTTCCTCCAGTCTGACTGGTTTGAACATTTACAGGAAGTTGACGTAAAGTACCTTACGTGAAAGACCGTCACACTGTTGGCCTTGGCTTCAGCAAGACGTGTGTTGGAGCTAGGGGTGTTGTCTCACAAGAGTCCCAACTTAATTTTCCATGAGGTCAGAGCTGAACTCAGAACTCGTCAGCAATTTCTTCCTAAGGTGGTGTCTGCGTTTCACATAAACCAACCTATTGTGGTTCCGGCTGTTACGGACACATCTGCTACTTCAAAGTCTTTGGATTTTGTGAGGGCTTTGAAGGTGTATGTAAAGAAAACAGCTTGTCACAGGAAATCCGACTCGCTGTTCGTTCTCTATGATCCCAATAAAATTGGGTGTCCTGCTACTAAGCAGTCCATTGCACGCTGGATCAGGCTCACTATCCAGCATGCTTATTCCATGGCAAGCTTGCCGGTTCCAAAATCTGTACAGGCCCACTCTACTAGGTCGGTGGGTTCTTCTTGGGCGGCTGCCCGGGGTGTCTCAACTTTACAGCTCTGTTGAGCAGTTACTTGGTCAGGTTCAAACACGTTTGATAAGTTTTACAAGTTCGATACTTTGGCCTCTGAGGACCTTCAGTTTGGTAAATCAGTACTGCAGGAACCTCAGCACTCTCCCACCCGGTTTGGGAGCTTTGTTACTTCCCCATTATATTAAATGGAATCCCAGGATATCCCCTAGGACGTTCAGTAATGTCGTTTGGTTCAGCTGTTGCTGTTCCTGTTTTCAAGTTTGGTTAGCTTGGCTTTCCTCTTGTTCTGTGTGTGCTGGTTCGGAATCTCACCACTTTCCTTCTCTATCCTTCTCTCAAAGTATGTCCTTCTCCTCGGGCACAGTTTCCTAGACTGAGTCTGTTAGGAGGGGCATAGAGGGAAGAGCCAGCACACACTATCAAATTCTTAAAGTGCCCAAAGTTCCTTGTGGACCCGTCTATACCCCATGGTATTAAATGGAATCCCAGTATCCTCTACGGACTACGAGAAAAGGATTTATCCTATTTTTGCACCATACAATCTATGGTACCTCCGCAATTGCCCGCTGCCGGGATCAACTGATCTTGTGTGCAGCACATATGATCAGTTGATGCGACATGCGACCCATGGGGCCGCGCATAGCATCGTGTTTGCACCGACAATGTGCATGCGATGGGCCAAAAGACGCGTCAATATTGTGAATTCGTACATGATATCAGCTTAACAGTTTGTAGCAAGTAATGAATTTTGGAAACATTTAGGTGGAGTCTATTAAGAAGGGATCTGTTACTCAAGCACTGAACATATTGGACCTGATTGAGAATTTGCAGGAATGTTGCTTTATTTTTTCACACTGCGCATATACCCAACTTTGACCAATTCTAGGCAATTCATAATCATCTGCATCCCATCTGTAACTACACTAGCGGGCAAGTGGGAGTAACGGGGGGGGGGGGGTGTAGATGGAAGTGCTGGCTATTCAGGTGATTTCAGATGAATCTTATGCTTCAAGGATTTGGCTGGTGCAATTGCAAATGTGCACTGATTATGGCTTCTTGTTGTGGTGCAGCCGCATAGATGCTGCCAACCCTAAACAAAAGTGAGGATCCACATTTATTTCTGCGCATGTAGTGCAGCCCCATCTGCAGCCAATTTGTGTGCAAACTCTGAACACGTGAATAAGCTTTTCAAATATAACTTTTATAACTTTATATATGTGTGGGCTGCCCGCAAATGATCACATTCAGGAATACTTCTTGCCTCCACATATTGCACAATGTAGACCAGTAACTATAAACCTATCTTTGCTAAATTGAAGTTCTTCAAATCCTGAAGCACCTACTGTACAACATTTCATGGTTAGGCAAATTGTCAGTAGTGAAACAAAATTTTCATTGTATGTTGTGTATCTTTTTTTCTGCATTATTTGTTCAAATCTCTATGTTATTGCTTAGACAATTATAAAATGATCTTTCAATTTTGTAAGAGGACTATGTTTGCAACTGGTTACTAATATGTTAGTCCAGTTAGGCCTGTCCAGCTCCTACAGTCTTCGATTCTGGCTGCTCAATTCGACAAAGTAGT
The DNA here is from genome assembly GCF_028390025.1 of Pseudophryne corroboree. NCBI lineage: Eukaryota > Metazoa > Chordata > Amphibia > Anura > Myobatrachidae > Pseudophryne > Pseudophryne corroboree. The sequence goes on from NC_086444.1 coordinate 351,258,693, forward strand.
GGAATCTAACCAAACTGAAAAAATCTCTTTGCTGTAAAAGTTGGAGCTAGCAGGGTCACCAAAGTTCAGGTTAGGAGAAGTCCAACTAGTGAAATAAGTAAACCATCTTTGAGAAACAATCCAGCACAGTTGCATTTCATACTAGGTGGAAGGTCCATGGTCTTTTCGGATATGGAAAACTGATGCAGGGCACCTAGTGGTACGTGTCTGAGAACTTTGTTAGGCATAAGTCTGACAGGGATGCAGTTAATTTGCCGACAATCAGGATTCCAATGCCAGAATCCTGAACGCAAACAACCAGCTGTTTCACGGTTAGAAGGAAGAAAAAGAGGGGGAGGCAGGACATTTCTGAACTGCCAAACCCTAACAAATTCGCCAGATTGGGTGAAGATTCTGTGGATGGCAGTGAGGAAATGACAGAGCTGAAGTATACCGTTCCCTCTAGCAACCGTAGCGGTCCCTCCGGCACAAAGTGGATAAGAGAAAGCGAGGTACTTAGTCAGATTGTGGTGGTAGGGGATTCTATTATCAGGAAGACAGACAGGGCAATCTGCTACCGGGACCGTGATCTCCATACAGTCTGTTGTCTTCCGGGTGTTCGGGTACGTCACATTGCGGACCGGGTAGAAAGATTGTTGGGAGGGGCTGGGAACGACCCGGCGGTCTTGGTGCACGTTGGCACCAACGACAAAGTTAGTGGTAGGTGGGATGTCCTTAAGAAAGATTATAGGGACCTAGGCCAAAAACTAAAGGCAAGGACATCTAGGGTAATATACTCTGAAATATTACCTATGCCACACGCTAGTCCAGGGAGACAGAGGGAGATTAGGGAGGGAAATGTGTGGCTTAGAGACTGGTGTAGGAGAGAAGGGTTTGTGTTCTTGGAACACCTGGCAGACTTCTCAGTCAGGCGCCATTTTTTGGAGCGTTGGATTGCACCTGAATGAGGAGGGGGCAGCAGTGCTGGGGGGGAAGGTTGGAGGAGATTTTAAACTAAGCGCCTGGGACGGGGGGGGGGGGGGATTAGAAAGAATTAGTGGGACAACTAGAGAAGAAAATAGGGATGTAAAAAGTATAATGGGGTGGATAGGGGGGATGGGGAGAAAGACTCAGCGATGGTAAATTAAGGAAAACTCCAGTTTCTAAGGAAACTTTATCTACAACAAAACTTGCAGATCGGGAATTACAAAACTTAAGTGTATGGTTGCAAATGCACGAAGCCTAACAAGTAAAATAGGGGAATGAGAAACAATTGTACTTAATGACCAATATGATATCACAGGCATTACAGAGACATGGTGGGACGATTCTCACGACTGGGTAGCTAACATGGAGGGGTACAGTCTCTTCAGGAGAGATAGGACTAATAAAAAGGGAGGGGGTGTTTGGCTTTATGTTAAGCCATGCTTAAAACCGTATTTAAAGGAGGTAATTTATGAGGGGACTGGAGATAACATGGAGTCATTATGGGTTATGATTTCGAGTGGGGGTAAAGATACAAAGAATCTTTTAATAGGGACATGCTGCAAACAGCCAGATATTAGTGTGTCTGATGAATTGCAACTCTTGCAGCAAATCGAAAAAGCTGCAGGAATGGGGGAGGTCATTATCATTGGGGACTCTAATTACCCGGACATAAATTGGAACACTGAAGCAGTACATACAGCTACAGGTAACATGCTAAAAGATCATTACTTGTCCCCAGTAATCGAGGAACCAAGTAGACTTAGGACTATACTGGACCTAGTAATAACTAATAATGTGGAGATAATCTCAAATACTAAAATAGAGGAGACGTTGGAAAATCGCGATCATAATATGATCACATTCGATATCAGCTTCCAAAAACAATACTATAAGAGTCTAAGACTTTTAACTTTAAAAATGCTAACAATGAAGGACATCAATTGGGAAATTGTATTTCATGGTAAGAATATGGCAGAAATGTGGGATGTTTTTACAACTGTGCTCAATAAGTACACATATTTGTTCATTCCCAACAAAAACAGGAGTATTAAATTCAAACCAGTATGGCTTAATAAGAAGGTCAAGGAACAAATTGATTAAAAGTGGCGTGCTTTCAAAGCATTTAAGTCTGACGGGAAGGCGGAATCATTCCATTCCAGTACTACAAGGAATGTAACAAAAAATGCAAAAAGAAATCAGAGCAGCTAAAATAGAAAATGAAAAACATATCGCCATTGAGAGTAAAACAAACCCATAAAAGTTCTTTAAGTATATAAACGGTACAAGGTTAAAAAAGAAGAATATTGGACCATTAAAGGGTGAGTTGGATGTCTTGATTAATGATGATAGGTAAAAAGCAGATTTATTGAATAAATTCTTTTCATCAGTATTCACGAGAGAGGACTGGTTGATGGGAGTAGTGCACAACATAAGCTATGGTAGCGACCTGTTGCTAATTACTTGGTTAAATGAGGAAGTAGTCCGGGAGAGACTAAGTAAATTTAAGATAAATAAATCTCCTGGGCCGGATGGACTTCACCCCAGGGGGTATATTTACGAAAAATTCGTGTTTGTCCGATTTTTGTTTTTTTCTCTAAGTGACAACACGGGAATTTACTAAGCACCAATCTCGGCAGTGTTGGTGCAATTCGTAATGGTTTTCACGGCTATGTTCAGAAATAGAATTAATAGACCATCGGCCAAACACGGCTGTTTGTTCATACAACACGGGAATTTACTATTCATTCGTATTTGGGTGTTAGTCTCTGAATGCTCAATTGCGGGTGTATTTTTTTGCGATTCGTTAAAAAAAGCAGCAAAAAAATAGACCTGCATTTTCCAGGTGAGTTTGGATAATCATGCACGGATCAGTGAGATCTGTGCATGGTTATCTATGGGAAAGGGTCTGTTTAATGTAAAAATTGTTAAAAAAAATTGTGTGGAGTCCCCCCTCCTAAGCATAACCAGCCTCAGGCTCTTTGAGCTGGTCCTGGTTGTAAAAATACAGGGAAAAAACTGACAGGGGATCCCCCATATTTGAACAACCAGCACCGGGCTCTGCGCCTGGTCCTGGTGCCAAAAATACGGGGGACAAATAACGTAGGGGTCCCCCGTATTTTTACCACCAGCAGCGGGCTCCACTAGTCAGAGAGATAATGCCACAGCCGGGGGACACTTTTATATTGGTACCTGCGGCCCTGGCATTAATTTCCCAACTAGCCACCCCTGGCCGGGGTACCCTGGAGGAGTACCTCCAGCCACCCAAGGACCAGGGGTGAAGCCCAAGGCTATCCCCCCCCCCCCCATCCGTTGGTGGTGGATGGGAGGCTGATAGCCTTTTGTGTAAAAATAGAATATTGTTTTTTGTAGCAGAACTACAAGTCCCAGCAAGCCTCCCCCGTAAGCTGGTACTTGGAGAACCACAAGTACCAGCATGCGGGAGGGAAACAGGCCCGCTGGTACCTGTAGTTCTACTACAAAAAAATACCCAAACAAAACACACACACCTTGAAAGTAAAATTTTATTTAACATACATGCACACATACATACATACCTACTTACCTATGTTGACACGAAGCAGTCGGTCCCCTTGTCCAGTAGAATCCCGGGGTACCTGGAAATAAAATTATACTTACAAAGAATCCGGGGTAGATCGGTCCTCTTCTTATAAGTTATAATCCACTGACTTGTAAAAATAAAAAAACGAAAAACCCGATCCGCGCACTGAAAGGGGATCCATGTTTACACATGGATCCCCTTTCCCCATCTGGCGGGACCCCCAGTGACTCCTGTCAAAGAGGGTCCCTTCAGCCAATCATGTCATGGCACTCTCCTGATTGGCTGTGCGCTCCTGAACTGTCAGTCAGGCTGCGCACTGTAGATACAATGTAGCGCAGAGGCGCTCCATTATATCCAATGGTGGGAACTTTGCGGTCTGCGGTAGACCGCGAGGTTAAGTAGGGCCAACCACAAGAGTGACCCCACTTAACTAAAAGATCTTAACATGTACAGTTTGGAGCAGAGAAGGGAAACGGGGGACATGATAGAATCTTTCAAATATACCAAGGGTTTCAACAAAGTACAAGAGGGAAACTTTCTTCAAAGGAAGAGAACTATTAGAACTCAAGGACATACACTGAAACTGGAGGGAGACAGGCTCAGGGGAAATGTAAGAAAAAATTACTTCTTAGAAAGGGTAGTGGATAAGTGGAATCACCTCCCGTCAGAGGTGGTAGAGGCTAAGACAGTAGAGCAATTTAAACATGCTTGGTATAGCCATATGAATATCCTTACAAAGAACTAAGGTTAAAAAAGGTTGAGATTACCTAAAGGATAAAAAATGGACAAACTAGATGGGCCAATGGGTTCTTATGTGCCGTTAAAGTCTGTGTTTCTGTAAGGGGCTACCAGTGAAGAAAGGCACGGGTGAGCTAATGGGTGAGGGTAAGGCCCAACACATCTTTAATGAGGGTAAACACTTATATCCAAAAAGGGCCGCGGCACCACCCCATCTGTGTTACCCCTGTCTGTCTGCCCCTCCCCTTTATAATGTAAGCTCTTACGAGCAGGGCCCTCTTCCATCATGCTCTTTCCTTCTCCTACACCATACTCCTTACAACGGCACCTAGCCCGCAGTCTTGGCCACCCTGATGATTATTTCAGCGTCATGTCCGCTGATGCAGAAATGTTTATATACCATGTACTTGTCCTGCATTATCTTGTACTGTAAATCCCTGGTTTTCTTGTTTTGATGGTCCTTCTACAAATAGGACTTGCCGTGCTTTTCCACTCCTCTCTTTTACGAAGTAGGGTCTTGGAGACTTTACAGTGGTTTTGTCTCTGTGGTACCTTTCAAGAGCCCACTAAATCCTGGTAAATTGTGTCCCAAAATGAGAGGATATGGGAGCTTAGGACCAAATGTGGCGACCACCTCATAAGTGCTCTCCTTTATAGTGAGGTTCACTCGCACCCGGGAGAAGTTTTATGTAGACCCATAAATGCAGAGTATTTTAACTAACCTTGGCACCTTTTCTACTGGCCTGGGCAGGACATCCTCCGAGATCAAGGTTAGCTCACTCCCGTAGTCTATAATAGCTGGGAGTTCTCTGCCATTTAATAACACAGTTTCCCATATTATCGGGGAGCCTGGAATCCAGGGGTACCATCATGCAAAATGCGGGGTACGTAGCTCCCATACTGGCAACCCCACACTCCATAGGCTCTGTTTACTGGAACAGCCCCGCCTTGTATAATCTTGTTTTCCGCACTCATAGCAAACGACCATGGCGTCTCCAGTGGTGTTTTCTTGAGAATAGGTGACAGACTTCTTAACTGGTTGCCCCTTCCCTTGTTTCTTTTCTGGCAACTTTGACATATTTCCTGCAGTCTCATGTCGCTCCAATACTATAATTAGTTCCTTTAAACTCTGAGGATCAGCGTGTATGACCCAGCGCTGCATATTTCACCCTAGGGTTCTTATACACTGGTCTTCTGGCTGGAGCCAACTCCGCCCCTGTCTGACGAGTTTTGCCACCTTCTTCTGAATTGGGACCCCTGGTAAGAGTGCCCATTCGTGGAAGTGCTGCACTTTCCCAGAAGGAGTGAGACCTGATTGGGCCAGAATTGCACTTTTAACAAAGTCATATTTCTCTGTATCAGCAGAGGAGAGAGCACCATAAGCTTTCTGAGACTTACCAGTAAGATAGGGGACAGGTTTATCAGTATCCACTGGCCATTTTAAGCGCTGTGCAACCCTTTCAAGTATTAACAAATACGCCTCTGGATCATCTGAAACTGACATTTTCTTCAGATTAAAATAAAAATGTAACTAACTGCTCTTGCGGAGTCACAAATAAAATAATGAAGCTGAAAATGGCAGTAAAGTTGCATACACACGGAGCGATATGAGCTAACTATATAGGGGTCATTCTGACCTGATCGCTCGCTGCAGTTCTTCGCAGCACAGCGATCAGGTTAGAACTGCTCATGCGCCGGCGCCTCAGTGTGCCGGCGCGGCTGACAGCCGACGGCTGTCATTGCCTAGCGATTGTCTCTGCCTGATTGACAGGCAGAGGTGGTCGCTGGGCGGGAGGGGGCGGCACTGCAGCCTTTGGCCGGCATTTTGTGGGCGTGGCCGGACTGTGCGGGGGGGTGGGACGCAGCTTCTGCGTGGCTTCACGCGCAGCCGCTGCAACTCGGGCAGTGATGAGTAACTCCCGGCCAGCCGCAGGAGCTGTGCTGGCTGGGAGTTACTCTTCAAGTGCAAAAGCATCGCCGCTGTGCGATGCTTTTGTACTTGTGTGGGGGCGGGCCAGCCTGAAATGCGGAGCGGACTATCCCTGTGCTGGCCGTCCCCCCGCATGTCAGTGTAAGTGATCGTAGCTGTGCTAAATTTAGCACAGCTACGACCAGGTCGGAATGACCCCCATAGACTATATAGTCCATAAAGTTAGAAAAATTTATGCATATCGTTCCGTGTGTACTGTATAGAACCAACGATGAACGATGCGCGCTCCAGTGGGTCATCATCGTTGGAAGAAATAGACTGTGCATGTAGTCTATTTTGGCTAGAAACTTGATACTATTGGGCCTAATTCAGACCTGATTGCTGTGCTGCAAATTTGCAGGGGGAGTGAATATTCGCCCCGTGCAATTCGCCTCCTGTGCCCCGACAGCTGCAAATCCGTTCACAACTCACTCACCATCGAATGTTTTTTTCAGTCTGTGCGTAGCCCAGGACTTACTCCTCCAGTGCAAAAAAAACCATGCTGATCGGGGCCGGAGCTGACATAACACACCCTCCCTGAAAACGCTTGGGAATGCCTGCATTTTTCCGGACACTCACAGAAAACGGTCAGTTACCACCCACAAACGGCCTCTTCCTATCAATCACCTTGTGAACACCCGTACGATCCATCCTGTTGCTGCTGTCCAACGCATGTGCGAATTGCGGTGCATATACATGCGCAGTAGTTCGTTAATCGTCCGCTGTGCAAAAATGCACAGCAGCAATCAGGTCTGAATCGGGCCCATAGTTTCTAGTATAGCCAAAATCTTTCAGTTGGTTCTGGACTCCAGGGAAGTTCAAAGGAAAACGTTAAGCCAAAATCATTCATAGCCAGTATCCCACTGTGTATAGGCCCCTTAAAAATTGTTAAAATGTCACACGCACAAACACAAATAAGCAAAGCTACATATAAATGCACACTGAAATGCCTGTAATACAGGCTTATACAATATAACTAGACTGTGTTTAAAGAGACACCAAATTGTTACAGATGAAGTTGCCACAATGATATATCAATTAATGTCAATCTTAGAAGATATATCCAAAAATATATTAGTTAGTTCTCTGGGTAAGCAGCATATATTTAAGGATAATGATGTGGATCCTATAGACTTGGGAATTGTGAGGTTAATAACAGGTCATGTTTTCCGGTTTGTCAGCATATATTGTAGTGTGGAATATCACCACCTCACAAATGTCCATATGCACTCATTTTGTATTGTGTTGTGTCATGATCTGTGAATCGATATATTCTTTGAAAATACCTATTAAAAGCTAAAATTTAGCAATAATTTCAATAACTACAAAGTGTGCCCCAACACGGTCTTTCTCTCCTCTCCCTTTTTTTTTTGTTGGTGTATACACAACTGACTCTGGGAGCACCAACAAAGAGATACCAGCAATATCCCACTGGACAGTGGGGCCCACCGGGGGTTTCCCCTGAACTCCTGTGGGCCAGTCCGGCTGTGATGATATCCATCTATCATTGTTCCAGCCAAAAGCCCTATCAAGGAGTTTGTGGTATCATAGGTCTTGTGGGAAACCAAATCCCTGAAAAAAAACTATACATGCTTGTGTGATCTGGAGCATTGGATCACTTGCATAGTTATCGGCCATTTGAGCAACTCCCCTGTTTTTGTGTACCCTGACCTGCTGTGTCCGCTCCCAGCCCCCAAATGGTTGTAGCCTGTCAGTTGACAGGCTGGGGGTCCAGAACATTGCACCTAGAGCTGCAGCACCAACGCTGGACATCCACACTGCTGCTCCAGTGCATGCCCGGTGTGTAAAAATAATGGGCAGTTGCGGAATAATCGGACCGTGTGTCCATCAATGAATCAAGCCATATGTTCCATAATTTCTTCACAGTGACTATCTGATTTCACTAAGGCACTGGGGGAATGTAGATATTGATAATGTGTTAAGTGGTGCCATGATGTAAAAATGATGTACAGTAACACAGAAGAGAATAGACATAGAAATTAGAGCTGTATTCTACTGTTGTAACAAATTAGCTGTAGATGGCTATTATTTTTATGACTTTAACTGTAACTCAATATGCAGTGTTCTATTGCACACCGAGAGTACTGTAGATAAGATATACTGGGATCATAAGGGTAAGGTAAACCTTGCATGGGGTCAGATGCCCATTTTTAAATGCCACTGTTTCTAAGCCACTAAAAATGTAATTCAAAGGTCACCTGAAGATTCCTTCTACCACCTTATACACAAAGGAAAATGCAGTCACGTCTGATAAGTGATCATGTTGTAAAACAATGGGGGTAATTCCAAGTTGATCGCAGCAGGATTTTTGATAGCAAATGGGCAAAACCATGTGCACTGCAGGGGAGGCAGATATAACATGTGCAGAAAGAGTTAGATTTGGGTGGGTTATATTGTTTCTGTGCAGGGTAAATACTGGCTGCTTTATTTTTACACTGCAAATTAGATTGCAGATTGAACACACCACACCCAAATCTAACTCTTTCTGCACATGTTATATCTGCCTCCCCTGCAGTGCACATGGTTTTGCCCAGTTGCTATCAAAAATCCTGCTGCGATCAACTTGGAATTACCCCCAATGACATTTATACTGAAATAACAGATAGCTATTGGGAGTGCAGGAATAAACATTGGAAGACAATTATTTTAAAAGTACCCATGGTCTGAAAATATTCTTGAGAGTGGGTTTTGGTTAAGTAACTCAGATAACAATGATCTATATTATTGTAAGAAGTATGGGTTAAGATGTAAAACAGTAATAAAAGGGGACAGAGACAGTCATAATATGCTGTACATAACCAAGCAGCATGTAAAATCCATTGCTCTTTAAACCTTAAAAGCATGGAGCACTAAAGTATGCTTATCTAGGTGGCTATAATCATAGTTGCCTACCCTCCCTCATTCTGCAGGAGACTCCCTGAAACAGTAGCAATCTCCCTGACTCCCTGAATAGACCAGTAATCTCCCTGATTGCACCTTACCCCCATTACATAGCTGTTACATTCATGGGGGGGAGGGAAATAAATCAGAGCTATATACATTCAAATGGGAACATCAGTGCCATTTCCCTGTATTGGTTATATGGCACAATGATCCCAATAGCTATATGCATTTTAAATAAGGTTTCTCATGGCCGCTTGCAGTATATGGAACCTCTTGTAAAACACAATACAGAAACAAATCCTGCAAAATATCAGTGTTGTTTCTTCAACAAGTAGATCTTACTAACTTTGGGGCTCATTTACATTTGGATATGTCATTTTCATGACACGTCTCTCCGATATAGCTGTACACGTTCTATGAAGTGGGCAGAATTTGGGTGGGGTGCCCACTCTTCAGGGGGTGCGGAGGACTACCCAAAAAATCTTGTGTCTCCCGCAAAAATCTGGAGAGTAGACAAGTATGGAGTTGTATGGGGCTGTTCTTGATTTTATAGATTACTGCTGGCACCAAGAGCAGGAATGGATTGAGGGGTCAAGGCTCCCCTAGGCACAACAGTAATGGTAGCCCCTGCCCTACCTGATTTTAGTATAGTAGAGATGAGGTAGCAACAGCTCTGCTTTGGTTCTACAGTCATACACTGCTTTGCCAAGCTGGGGGCGGGTCCACACCATGGGCAGTAAAGATGCAGAGAATGGGAGCTAATAGAGACATACCTCTGAGTGTGGGGGTGGGCCTTGTGCATTGATGGACACTTGGATGTCTCAGGTGACCAGGAAGTGCACTGTAGTCGGAGCAGCAGCGAGAGAAGACACAGGGATGCAGGTAGGAGACTCAGTGGACACTAGCTAAGTGTAGTGAGGGGAGCGTTAAAGTAAGTAGAGAGTGACACAGGCTCCCAGCATTCAGACCCATCACCATGTGTGCCTCCCCAGCCATTCACCTCATCACATGTCACTGCTATACAGTGTTGCTGAGTAGTCATCATGTATCGTTGCATCCAGAGGCAGATCTCTGGGAGGCAATGGAGTCATCTGCCGTGGGGCTCCTGCTCTGAAGGGGGGCACCTCTCCTTCCATTCTGTGACACCATTGAATTAAGTTAATTGATAGCTGTCGCTGTCTTTTCAGTGGCTGACTTCCTCAGTGGTCCCTGCACCTTACAAATCACACCCTCTTTATTATACTGAGTTTACACATTTTACAAGTATCACACCCAGTATTAGAAATCACGACCTATTACACTGGAAGCAGACACCTTACTGATGAAGCGGTTTGCTCCTGTATAGGAAATATGAGAATTTTAACTATATGAAGATACTTCTCTGAAAATTACACGTAATTTCATATAGTTAGAATTCTCATGCTTCCTCTACAGGAGCAAATAACTCCATCAGTAAAGTGTCTGCTGTTAGTGTAACAGGTCATGGGTTCTAATCCTGGGTATGACTGCTAAGAAATGTGTCATTTAAAATAAAAGACAATTAAATGTATAAATACAGTACAGGTTGAGTATCCCATATCCAAATATTCCGAAATACGGAATATTCCGAAATACAGACTTTTTTGAGTGAGAGTGAGATAGTGAAACCTTTGTTTTCTGATGGCTCAATGTACACAAACTTTGTTTAATACACAAAGTTATAAAAAATATTGTATTAAATGACCTTCAGGCTGTGTGTATAAGGTGTATATGAAACATAAATGAATTGTGTGAATGTACACACACTTTGTTTAATGCACAAAGTTATTAAAAATATTGGCTAAAATTAACTTCAGGCTGTGTGTATAAGGTGTATATGTAACATAAATGCATTCTGTGCTTAGATTTAGGTCCCATCACCATGATATCTCATTATGGGATGCAATTATTCCAAAATACGGAAAAATCCCATATCCAAAATACCTCTGGTCCCAAGCATTTTGGATAAGGGATACTCAACCTGTATATACATTTTTTTCAGAACACTCCATACACACACACACACACACACACACACACACACACACACACACACACACACACACACACTATATATATATATACACACACAATACATACATATATTTATCTTAATATAGGAAATAGGGGGGCACCAATATTTATCTTGCCTCCGGACATCTGTGACAAACTTACGCCACTGGTTGCATCAACACTTGTCATTGTGGAATATTGCTGCAGTATCGTACTCCACCAGCAGTGCTGCCCTAATTGGCATAGTTAGAATTCTTTAGTAGGGATGGACATCAGATGCCCAGCATCAAATAGTTGCACAGGCATCTTATATCAAATTACACAATGCGATGGCTGCTAGCCATAGCATTGCAACCAGTTGATGATGTAGTTCAGCCCCGTATCTGGGTGCCAGCCCACCCTGTGCAGCCACCACCCACCCCCTGAGCACGTCTGCCATCTCTGGCTCACTACTGATGAATGGCACCCTGCTAGCCAGATGCACAGACAGTGAGGGTGCTATCTCAAGGGCACTCCACTCTGTGCGACCACACCACCTGCACCACCCTCCTCACGGCCCTGGTGTCACCATCAGTGGTTTTATTGTGCACATGCGCACATTAGCTGATCTGCGGACACCACTTCTGGTTGTCAGCAGCTGCATAGAAGCAGCAAATCATCAGATGAGCATTGGAAAACTGCATCCGATGGCTGGCACCCATCGATTACTTCCAAAGTATTTTAATCTATAGAGAAAAGCGATGGTTGCTTTCCAATGTCCATCCCTACTCTTTGGCCATTCTCCAGCAACTAAAGAGCTACTTAAATGTCGGTTGGCTGTTATTAAAAGTATAATTTTCCCAAAACTCTCATATTTGATCCAATGTTACCTATTGCACTCACCAAAAAAAGATATACATTTATGCTCTAGTCTTTTCTTCCAAATTTTTATGGCAGGGAAAGAATCCTAGAATATCGTTGAGAAAGTTGCAAATGCCGAGGGACTGGGTATCCCTAAATTAGCTGTTTTCTCCAAGGCTGTGTTTTTCAGATATATTATTGATTGGTGTCAGAATCATAGTACGTATATGAACAAACCTTTAGAGCAGGAATTATTTGCCCCATATTACCCAAGTGCTTTGCTACATGTTTGTCGATCTCATCTCCACTCTAATGTTTTAGAAAACATCCTTATAGGTGACACTTATAGGTGACACTTATAATACATGGCTCTCTGTCAATAAGTTTCCCAAGTGTGACCCACAGACATCAGTATTTGCAACCTTTTGGAATAACCCAGTTTTCCAGCTGGCCTGGAGAATTTGTAGTTTTGCCTTTGGAGATCTAAAGGAATTGCAGCCATAAAAAATGCTTTTGACCCGGATGGCCATATCTTCACTTTTTAAACACTGAAAGAGACATTTGATTTACATTACACTTTTACATGTATCTCCAGGCACACCATTATGCGAAGACTCTACAGCCCCTGAAGCTCCTTGATTCCTCGGACTCGAAGGATGATAAATTAGCTGCTTTATTGCAATTGACATCTTCTTTCTCATACAAAACCAAAATGCTTACGGTAGACCTGCTAAAGTCCGGTCTCCTTTCTTTATGGTCAAGATGAGATGGGGCTTGGAAGAGGATTATTCCCTCCATCGGCGATTCTGACCCTTTAAATATAAATATTATGAACTGACTCTCAAATATTTCTCATCTGCACTTTTTCCAGAAGTGCATATGACGGTGATACATCATGCATATATTGCGCAAGGGCAGAGACATCATATGGTTGCTGATGAGTCTGGTCAATGCACCAAATGCCGTATGTCTACTGCAACACTTAGTCGTAACCTTTGGGAGTGTGGAAAAATCTGCTAATTTAAAGGAAGGTCCTTTTGCCTTACTTTGTGCTAACTTTGACAATTGTGCCTTGGGCCCAACCATTACTCACTGCTGTTATTAGCAAAAATTGTCATTGTCTTAAATTGAACTTCTGAAGCATCCCCTAGGTTATCCATGGTTAAGACTTTTTCTTTTCCAGCGCCTATATTTTGACCAAAAGCCTACTATTTCTGATATTGGGAGTGGTAAAATTCCACAATAAATTGGAATTTTTTTATCGCACAATTAATCGCTTCTAAGCAAGATATATACATTTGTTGAATAAACAAATTGGTTCCTCTACAGACACATAGAGAATGTACGGTAGCTTGATTCTTTTTACTGCTATTTGGGTGCTTCGAGAATACAGGGGACTTTTTATGCCTTAGATGGTTTAGGTGTGGGAAAGGGTTAATGTATGCTCCTTCTTCTTTCGCTGTTGTCAAAGCAGACTTGGAAATATAGTGATTTTTGCAACCAACTTGTTTAGTCTTCTTAGTCTTCATACTTCTTTATTTTGCTTTTCTATTATGTTTCTTTCTTTGTATTTTTGTTTTTATCTGTATTTTATTTTATTATGTTTATATGTTAATTGTAATGGCATTTAAATATATATTTGTATTTCTGCTTATGCCTCCATTTTACATTGTTATATGGTTTTAGCATTGTTATGTTTTTTTCCTGTGATCTCAGTTTTTAAAACTTATGGATGGCTGTGTTTTTTTACAATGCTTTGTAACATTTTGCTTTAAATAATCAACAGATATTTAAAAAAAAAAAACTACTTATATACTTACTTCAGTTTACAACTTATGACAAATCGTGAAGTCTACCTTGCCATCAGCCTGTTCCTTGTATCCTACATGGGCTTCAGTCACTTTGTTTAGGATTCTGTCTCATATTTCCAGCCTGCTGGTTCATTTGCCATGTTTCATACAGCTGCATTTTCTGTGCATTGAAACTCTGCTTCGGTAATTCTCTCCTGCCCCACATTTGCATTCTTCTGAGTTACTGTACAGTCTCCATCTTGTGAAACTGTCTCCAGCTTTCACAGTGCTTATAATGTTTACCTGTGGCGGTATCCGGTCTCTAGGTCGACCACACTTAGATAAGTAGGTCGACATGGTTTCTAGGTTGACATGATCTCTAGGTCGACATGTTCTAGATCAACATGACAGAAGGTAGACATGAGTTTTTCACATTTTTTTCTTAATTTTTTGACCTTTTTAATGCTTTAGGATCCACGTGGACTACAACTGGGAACGGTAACCTGTGGCGAACACAGCAGTAGCGGAGCGAGGCACTTTGCCCAAAGTATGGCGATCGAAGCGAGCCATGCAAGGGGACACGGTGCACTAATTGGGGTTCCTAGTCACTCTACGGAGAAAATGACACACACAAAAAAAAACTCATGTCGACCTTGTACATGTCGACTTAGAAACCATGTCGACCTATTTACTATCGACCAAAAGTGGTCGACATAGACACTGTCGACCTAAGTGTGGTCGACCCTATGATCCACACCCCCTGTGGCACAGCCTCAGTTTGCAGATTTTGGCCTCAGGCCTTTACAGTATTTGTTCAGCTTATCAGAATACATATTCTGCTTTTTCAAGTTCCAGCCCTATGTACTCACAGAATCAGTGTCTGATTCTGAGTCGTACACATCTACGGCTGCTTTTCCGTATGCCCATGACATTCTACTTACTGTCTTAGGCAGGGGCGGATTGGGAACAAAAAGCGGCCCCGGAAAAATTTGTACTAGTGGCCCCACATGGGCAGCACCAGAGGTGTAAGGTCTAGCTATGGGCCATGGCAGCAGCACCCTCCACCCAAGGCTTTCCAGATAGTGGGCATGTCCAGCATCAAGGGGGAAGTTAAAAAGAAATAAAATTACATATTATGAGCACATTATATGGTACACCTTTAGAATTTAGGAAATTATATAATTCTTTAGAAAGGTATATTTTCTTGCTTATTACACCAACCGCGTATCCCAATCACTAGTCACTCAATCTTATATGTCAGCCAAGCAGGCAGACAGAGTATACACTAGATCATCTGCAATCACAGGCTAAGTGGCAAATACATTTTCATATAAGCAAATTATTTTGCATCTTATTCATTATGTCTATAAATAGGACCACATGTCCTCAAACAAAACAGGCCCCGCAGGTGCGTCGGCCCACCGGGAATCTCCCCTGTGAGGCGCTGATGGTGAGAATCCGCCAAAGTGTGTAGAAAATCTGTGCGCCTGTCCTGCCCACTTAGTAACAGTCATATTATCTGGAATTGCACCAGCCCCATGATAGGTATAAAGCATACTTGCCGACTTTTGAAAAAGCATTTCAGGGAGATTGTGAAAGTAGCACCTATTAGCGTAGACGTGTACTGCTACATCTGAGAGGCGTGTCATAAAAATGACTTACATCCAAATGTACATAAGCCCCAAAGATAGTAAGATCTACTCGTTTAAGAAAAGACACTGACATTTTTCAGGACTTGTTTGTGTATTGTGTTTTCATGAGGTTCCATATACTGTAAGTGGCCACGAGAACCCTTATTTAAAATGCATGTAGCCATAGGGATCATTGGGGGTAATTCTGAGTTGATCGCAGCAGGAACTTTTTTAGCAGTTGGGCAAAACCATGTGCACTGCAGCGGAGGCAGATATAACATGTGCAGAAAGAGTTAGATTTGGGTGTGGTGTGTTCAATCTGCAATCTAAATTGTAGAGTAAAAATAAAGCAGCCAGTATTTACCCTGCACAGAAACAAAATAACCCACCCAAATCTAACTCTCTCTGCACATGTTATATCTGCCTCCCCTGCAGTGCACATGGTTTTGCCCAACTGCTAACAAAGGGGGTAATTCCAAGTTGATCGCAGCAGGAAATTTTTTAGCAGTTGGGCAAAACCATGTGCACTGCAGGGGGAGCAGATATAACGTGCAGAGAGAGTTAGATTTGGGTGGGTTATTTTGTTTCTGTGCAGGGTAAATACTGGCTGCTTTATTTTTACACTGCAATTTAGATTGCAGATTGAACTCACCACACCCAAATCTAACTTTCTCTGCACATGTTATATCTGCTCCCCCTGCAGTGCACATGGTTTTGCCCAACTGCTAAAAAAAATTCCTGCTGCGATCAACTTGGAATTACACCCTAAGGTCCTGCTGCGATCAACTCAGAATTACCCCCATTGTGCCTTATAACTAGTGCAGGGAAATGGCACTTGAATGTATGTGTCTCTGATTTATTCCCTACCCCCCCCCCCCCCAAGAATGTAACAGCTGCATAATTCGGATAAGGTGCAATCAGGGAGATTGCTGGTCTGTTTAGGGAGTGAGGGAGATTGCTACTGTTTCAGGGAGTCTCCTGCAGACTGAGGAAGGGTTGTCAAGTATGGTATAAAGAGCTGTCAGTCAGTGAAATGCTGATTCAGCACATGCGCAATCACCGATTTATGTCTTTCACACATGCACATTGGGGGTCATTCCGAGTTGTTCGCTCGTTATTTTTTTTCCGCAACGGAGCGATTAGTCGCGAATGCGCATGCGCAATGTCCGCAGTGCGACTACGCCAAGTAAATTTGCTATGCAGTTAGGAATTTTACTCACGGTTTTTTCTTTGTTCTGGTGATCGTAATGTGATTGACAGGAAGTGGGTGTTTCTGGGCGGAAACAGGCCGTTTTATGGGTGTGTGCGAAAAAACGCTACAGTTTCTGGGAAAAACGCGGGAGTGGCTGAAGAAACGGAGGAGTGTCTGGGCGAACGCTGGGTGTGTTTGTGACGTCAAACCAGGAACGACAAGCACTGAACTGATCGCAGATGCCGAGTAAGTTTGAAGCTACTCAGAAACTGCTAAGAGGTGTGTAATCGCAATTTTGAGAATCTTTCGTTCGCAATTTTAAGAAGCTAAGATTCACTCCCAATAGGCGGCGGCTTAGCGTGTTTAAAGCTGCTAAAAGCAGCTTGCGAGCGAACAACTCGGAATGAGGGCCATTATGTTGAAATCTGCAAGATCCGTTTGCTTCTTCACTTGCTTCCTACTCAGAAACAACTCTAGAGTCTGAGTCAGTCGCTATTCTATCCAGTGACATCATGTTAAGGTAATTTCCAGGTACACAATAATGCTGAGCAGGTGCATCTTAGCACATCACATACTGAACAGCCTTAGTGGACCATTGTGTATTCAGTCACATTCAAGATGCATTTACTGAACTTTATTACTGTACAATGTAATTAGTTACATTTGAAATATTATCTTTATAAATCTCAGGGAATACAAGTAGTGCCCCAGTATAAGAAAGTAAGAGCAATTGTACTTTACAGATGATAAATGCACACAAATAGGGACATTTCCAGGAGCTATAAAACCTTGGCCGGTTCCTGGAAATTAGGGAACATTGTTGTGACTTGGGAGTTTGCCGAATGTATATTCAGTGGCGGATCTTGCCACGGGCAAGCAGTACTTTTGCCCGGGGCGCCGCCTTCCGGAGGGCGCTGGCACCATCCGGAGGGCGCCGCACCGTGGCAAGATCCGCCACTGCTGCCCGCTGTGTCCCCGTCCGCCTCCGCTGCCCGCTGCCGTCCCCATCCCCGTCCGCCTCCTGAAGAGAACTAGACGTGGTCAATTACGCCCCCTGTACATTAAAAGCGCCGCTTGAATGCTGAGCGGTGCGCGATGACGTCATCGCGCACCGCACAGCAAAGGTCCTCTCTACGAAGGGAACTAGACGCATAGCGTCTAGTTTCCCTTCGTGGAGAGGACCTTTTGCTGTGCGGTGCGCGATGACGTCATCGCGCACCGCTCAGCATTCAAGCGGCGCTTTTAATGTACAGGGGGCGTAATTGACCACGCCCCCTGTATTAGGCCACGCCCCATTTCCTGCCCGGGGCGCAGAGCGCCCTTGAACCGGCCCTGTGTATATTGTCAGAGCACTATGCTTTGGAAGCTAGAAGGATTATGCCAGAGAGGCTACTGCCAGCTCCTGTGTGTTTTCAGAACATGAGCGATACGGTGAGTGTCCAGGCTGCCAGCACAGTAGTAATTAATTAGTAGTAATTAACATGGTGAAGGAACCCACTTCCTGCCCAACGCTGGTTACACACAGCAGGTAAAATCATGTGTACAGGTGGTAAAGCTGAACGTTTGTGTCAGTTTCTTCACCAAACCCAGCCAACTCTCTCCTAACCCTCGTGTCTATGCTCACTGTCTACCCCTTCTGTGTCACCCCGGTCTGTTAGCCCTTCACCTTTTAGATTGTAAGCTCGCAAGAGCAGGGACTTCTTTCCTCATGTGCCTTTCCTTTTCTTACTCACACTATCTTATACTCCATACTCCCTTTAATGTCACCTAAACCCTGGTTTTCTATACCTGTCTGTATTGTCTTGAACTGTAACTGCTGTTTCCTTGTTTGCTCATTGTGTACTGTGTAATGGGCGCTGCGGATCCCTTGTGGCGCCATATAAACAGGGCCGACAACAGAAATCTTGGGGCCTGGTACAGTGATATCTCTGGGGCGGGGCCCCACCAGATTACATAAATATATACACTGCTCAAACAAATAAAGGGAACACTAAAATAACACATCCTAGATCTGAATGAATAAAATATTCTTATTAAATACTTTGTTCTTTACATAGTTGAATGTGCTGACAACAATATCACACAAAAATTATCAATGGAAATCAAATTTATTAACCCATGGAGGTCTGGATTTGGAGTCACACTCAAAATTAAATTGGAAAAACACACTACAGGCTGATCCAACTTTGATGTAATGTCCTTAAAACAAGTCAAAATGAGGCTCAGTAGTGTGTGTGGCTTCCACGTGCCCATAGCCGGCCCTAGCCAATATGATGCCCTAGGCAAGATTTTGGCTGGTGCCCCCTAGCACCACCACTGGTTCCGCCTCTGACCTTGCACCTCTTTCCCCACACCCTCACCCCTCATCCATAGCAGTCCTTATTTTGGGGTTTGTACCCCCTATATTTTAAATAGGAACAGTTCGCACATTTGGCGCACAGCCCAAAAAAGGGGTGTGTTTTTGCTGGCAAGGGGCATGGCCACACAATAGTAACCCCAATTACGCCGCACAGTACTGCAACTTTATTCACATTTGATCATGCAATAGTGTCCGTAATTCATATTACATCCCACAGTAGTATCACTTTACCTTATAAACGTTACTCCTCACAGTAGAGCCCCTTATTCACATTACATCACACTGAATTGCTCCTTATTCACATTACACCACACCCTATTGCTCTTTATTCACATTAGACGACACAGTAGTGCCCTTTCTATACGCAACGCCACATAGTAGAGCACCTTATACACATAATGCCACACAGTAATGCCCCTTACACATGAGACACATTATTAATGTCCTTATAAACATAATGCGCCTTACACATTATGACAACCTTTATCAATGCCCTTTTACACGTAATGTCCCTTACACATATGCCACACATTATTAATGCCCTTATACACATAATGACACACATAGTGCCCCCTACACATTTGGTGCACATTATTAGTGCCCCTATACACATAATGACACACATACAGTAGTACCCTGTTACACATGTGCCGCACATTATTAATGCCCTTATACACATAATGACACACATAGTGCCCCTTACACATATGTTGCACATTATTAATGCATTTTTACATGACACACATAATGCTCCTTACACATATTCTGAACACTACTGCACAACCAACCTACTCACATGCACACAACACTCACACTGCCACTAACACTGTTACCTCTGCCTCTTCTCGAATACAGATGTGTCCTCATAAATCTTGTCTCAATGCTAACGTTGGGCACATTTTTTTTAATGAAAATGCATCTTATTTGCATTGCTATGTGGCTAGGATGCACAAGCAGCTTCTGCTGATAAAACTGATATGCAGCATGCCTATATACTGTGTGAGATTGTGGCTGTATCTGCATATGAAATGCTACACACAGAATATAGGCATGTTGCATATCATTTTAATCAGCAGAAGCTGCTGATGCCCCTAGGCATATCAAATGCCCTAGGCAATTGCCTAGTTTGCCTATGCCTATGGCCGGCTCTGCACGTGCCTGTATGACCTCCCTACAACGCCTGGGCATGCTCCTGATGAGGTGGCGGATGGTCTCCTGAGGGATCTCCTCCCAGACCTGGACTAAAGCATCCGCCAACTCCTGGACAGTCTGTGGTGCAACGTGGCGTTGGTGGATGGAGCGAGACATAATGTCCCTGATGTGCTCAATTGGATTCAGGTCTGGGGAACGGGCGGGCCAGTCCATAGCATCAATGCCTTCGTCTTGCAGGAACTGCTGACACATTCCAGCCACATGAGGTCTAGCATTGTCTTGCATTAGGAGGAACCCAGGGCCAACCGCACCAGCATATGGTCTCACAAGGGGTCTGAGGATCTCATCTCGGTACCTAATGGCAGTCAGGCTACCTCTGGCGAGCACATGGAGGGCTGTGCGGCCTCCCAAAGAAATGCCACCCCACACCATTACTGACCCATTGCCAAACCGGTCATGCTGGAGGATGTTGCAGGCAGCAGAACGTTCTCCTTGGCGTCTCCAGACTCTGTCACATGTGCTCAGTGAGAACCT